>NC_056726.1:1614871324-1614901324 GCF_019279795.1 Protopterus annectens | reverse complement strand
AAATCATATAGGAATTGACAGTATCCCTCACATATATATGCACACACATAATCCATTTAAAACAACAGTGACCAATTTCCCTTAAAAAATCCTATCACAATCAAAAACTAACTAAAGATTTATAACAAACATTTACAAACTTTTATTTACAAGTTTTCATTCAATCCTGGTTTATATAGTAGCCCTAATTTAATTATCCAGGTTTTTACTTTCCTATCTAAGATTTTATGTTTTTTAATTGTTGATAGCCTATCACCCTGAACTCTATCTATACCTACAAAAATAAAATGTGCCCCAGCATGTTCCAAATAATGCTTATATAATGCACTACCCACTCTTTTACAATTAGTATCACTAATATGTAGGGCCATTCTCTGTTTTAAAGGCCTCGACGTCTGCCCCACATAAAACGCTCCACATTTACATACTGCCATGTATACTACCCAATCTGTGTTACATGTAATAAAAGTCTTGATATCAAATACCTTCATAATGTTTACCGATGTGAAAGATTTAGTTCTGGATACCACTTTGCAATAAACGCAGTTTTCACAAAAAGTATTGCCCCTTAACGTTGCACTTTTTGACATTTGTCCCATAAAGGAACTTTTTTTATATTTACTTAAAAATTCACCTATATTTCTCCCTCTTCTATAACCAAACTGGCATTGTTCATCAAGTAAATGTTCAAAAACGGGGTCAGACTTCAAAACTGACCAATGTTTCTGTATTAGTTCTTTAATCTTGAATGTATTTGACCCAAAAGTAGTGATAAATCTTAACCTCTGTGTTTCAGTCTTATCCACCCCACCTTCACTATCAGATTTCAACAACTTTTTTCTCTCCTGCTTACTACTAAATTCATGCTTTAAAATTATATCTTTAGTATATCCTGTTTTTTGAAATCTGCACTCCATTTTATTTGCTTAATCCTCGAAACATTAGTTAGTACTACACAAACATCCTAATCTGAAGGATTGTGCTTTGGGTATATTGTTTTTCACATGAACTGGATGACAGCTGTTGACATCTAATATGGAATTTGTTGTAAATGGCTTCCTAAATAAACTTGTTGCCATTGCACCATCTATTAATTTAGAAACATTCACATCCAGGAGAGAAAAAAGTCGACAAAACCTCTTTCAATATTATCAGCCATGCCAGCACCACTATAGAAGTTGTTCCTTTTGCTAAACTTCTTGAGGTTACTATTGATGAACACCTAAAATTCGATACTCATATTCAGCTAAATATTAAGAAAACACATCAGAAACTTGGCATGCTGTACAGAAACTTCCACTTTCTCTCCCACTCTACAAAACAGACACTCACCACTTCCTACTTACTACAACGGTGCTCCCCTGCTAACCAACCTATCTTCCTCTATTTCTTCCAAACTGGAAATCTGTTACAACAAAATCAGCACTAATAAACATCTTACCATCATACACTCCACACAGAACTCTAAGATCTACCCACCAAAATCGAATTGCTGTATACAAACCAAATTGTCCCGCTGGTCAGCTTCTCCTATCATTTTCCTTAGCCAAAAAATGGAATTCTCTCCCTCCTTCTCTAAGAATTTCTGAAAACTTTGAACATTTTAAAACCCAGCTCCATTCTTACCTCTCCTATAATTGGAAATGTAATTGCACTCTGCCTGCCTAACCTGCTTATCACATGAATGCATTCATTGTAAATAATGTGCCTTTATTCTCCCCTTTTCTGGGCATTAGTCTTATTTACTGCCATCTTACAAATGTTATTTAGTGCCATCTTACAAATGTTAGTTTTTATACCATTCACAGATGATATGCAACCTCTGTACAACAAACTCTGTACTACTTGTTCTCTATTCTGTAAGCATAAGTATGTAATGTATGTTCTTCTACTTTGCTGTTATACTTTGCTTAGTTTTACTATATAATATTACAATTTGCCTAATTGGTACCATTTTTACTATGTAATATGGAGCTTTTCTCCCTGGGTCTCCACCTAGGGGACCTCCCATGTCATCAAACTGGATGTGTGTGTGTGTGTGTGTGTGTGTGTGTGTGTGTGTGTGTGTGTGTGTGTGTGTGTGTGTGTGTGTGTGTGTGTGCGTGTGTGCGTGTGTGTGTGTGTGTGTGTGTATGTGCGTGTGTGTGTGCGTGTGTGCATGCGCACGTGTGTGTGTGTGTGTGTGTGTGTGTGTGTGTGTGTGTGTGTGTGTGTGTGTGTGTGTGTGTGTGTGTGTGCGTGCGCACACAGATATGATTCCCTTCACAACTTCGAAGTTTCAGAACTTACAACTGCAAATGGTCAAGATCATAAGATTGAAGTTCTGAAACTTTGAACGTTTGACTGGAGATCGTTGTACAGCGTGGAGCAGAAAATTTACTGTTTTCTTCACGTTAGTGCAAATTTAGAGTTGGTATATTTATTTAACAGGGGATGTAGGGGGTACAGAGGGGCTTGCTTTACCCCTGAAAAAACATTTAAAAAAATGCTTTTTTTTTGTTATTATAATTTCGAAGTTTCAAAACTTCGATCTTATGGTCTCAACCATTTGCAGTTTGAAGTTTTGAAAGTTTGAGCTTGTGGAGTACATCTGTTTATAAATATAGATTATATAGATATATGAGTATATGACACTACTCAAGCATTGAAGTACAGGAAATCCATGCCAGCATGTCAAAAACATACTTAATAAAAAAATCAAAGAACTGAAACTGCAACTGACAACAGCATGAAAACAACTTATTTTTATAACTATTTGAACAAATGACAACTATTGACTTCAGACACCTGCACTGCTTATTAATGTGTTCTAATCCTAGCTGTAATCCTCACCTTCACCCTAGCCCAAACACTACACTTACCTTCAAAACCCGCTCCTCAGCACTAACAATAAATAAGACCCTCCTACACTTTGCATATACTAACACAAAACACTGAGGCTCAGATTCATAAATGCCTACACAACGAGCTAAGCCTTTTTGCTGGGTAAATGGTAATGCACAAGCTGTGATTCATTAAACAGCTCTACACATATTTCTCAACTGCAAAACAAGGGTAAGCTGCAGAATATGCTAACAAATGAATACGAAGTGAAGTTACATGCTAATAAAGCAAACCAAGGTGGCTAAGTAATTAGGAATGTATAAAATGCACACCTACACACCACTGCCCCTTTAGACCTGAATTCCAAGACTTGTTGGAATAGGCCCACAAAGACCCTTAGAAAATGGTAGGGGTTGCTTCTACTATCATTAATCTCTATGTGCAACAGGCTTTAATGCAAGATACTGCTACTAGACCTCAACAAAGAAGGCTTTGAGTGTTTAGACTCCAAATACCATACCATGGACTTCATGAAACATAAATAATAGACCACTACATGGTTGACATGTATGCCATAGAGCAAATAGTCAACATCTGCCACCATTTTCTGAGGCCTTGTGGGAATCATGGAGTACCCATTCAAGTAGAAACACAGGTGTATGGTACTTAACATATACTAGCAGCTAGAACTTTTTAGAGACCCAGTAGGGGTGACAGAGGCCTCATAAATAGTAAACCAATTTCTCAATGCAATGCTGCAACATGTGTAGAGCATATCTAGTTTCTGCATACACCAGAGGACAGTGATACCACTATGCAAAGGTTCTGTGCAACAGCACATTTCCCTAAAGTCACTTAAGTAAAAAACTGGGCATACATTGAAATGAAAGCTCTACCTAGTGAACAGAGATCAACAGAAAAGGCTATCACTCTATCAACTGTCAGGCGGTCTGTATTATACAAGGGATCATCTATAATGTGTGTGCTAGTAACTCTATCAGTTTCCATGACTCCCACATATGGCACACCTGTGACCTGTACCTAAGGTTATCTAGGGCGGACTTCCCACAAGGATATCTACTGAGGAATGCAGGTTATACTGACTTGGCTCCTGACACCCATTTGAAGCCCACACAACCCTCCAATAAGCAAGGTTACAGTGATGTACACACTTAGGCTAGAAATACTAAAGAGCATGTTTTTGGCATGCTCTAGTCACGCTTCATATGTGCTCTAGTCTTGCTTCATATGTCCAAATGCATTCAGAGATGCCCTGCAGAATGACCCAGACATGTCTGCTAAAATACTGACAGTCTGTGCTGTATTACATAATATTATTGTTAAGAAATACTTGCAGCAGGGAAAACAAGGCCAGGGACCACATTTCCCACCACCCCAGGCAGGGCCAGCATAGCTGTCAGACAGAGATGAGGAGTCAGTTGAAAAAAACAACCTTTGGGGATAACCATTGGACATGGAGGCATGTGTACAGTATGATATGTCCCTGGCTCAGACAGGGAGAAGAGTGCACACACTGACTACCAATGTGAAAGGATGAAGACTCTAACCACATACAAGCAATAACAGTGATACATGCAAAATTATTACCCTTTACTTATCCACGTATTGGCTGTGTTCTGTGAGTACTAGACAGAGGTAACCCCAGAGTAAACAACTTCATCAGCAGCTTTGACCATCCTAAGTGATGATCCTGTAATAAAGAGATAAACACTTACCATTATATGTATGTTATGTATTTATTATACTTCACTAGGATAAAACACTGCTCAACTAACCATGAATGTTAGCAATAAGTCAAGAGTGATATATGCAACATAAGATAACTATAAAGTTATTAAAAGGTATAGGATAGCTTTGTCCACATATGTATGGTACATGTGCATCAAGACCAAGACAGGTCAAGTCAAAACATACAGAGATTTGGTCAGTTTCACCATCAACCATATAGGGACATGACCAAGCTTAATTATGCATCCCTAAAAACTAGAAAATAAAACATTACTAGGTAAGACATTAATGAGAATATGTCAACTAAGTGAGAAATCTAACTAAGTACTTACCAAACACATACGTTTGTCCTGTGCATTGCTGTGCATCAGAAATAAAAGTCACTCAAATTAGACACCCAAACAGGGACCAAGGCAATCTCAGCATCATCTGCATAAGGAGCTGAAAAATTATTAATAGGAATGTAATATTACTAAGCCTATTACAGTTACAATTTGGAGCACAACAAATAAAATAACAAAAGTGAACATGAGGAGACTAAAACAAAAATGCAATTCATGCATACGAGTTAGCAAGTATTACAATTCCCTCTGTGCATCAGACAGAGGTAACCCTAAGTCACAAAGAAACATGAAAGGGGTTGGGCACAGTCATTATCACTTTCATTGCATGTGTGTATGGAGGGGGGAATTAAAGGAGGGCAAATGTGACACAAAATAAGTGTGTGTGTGTGTGTGTGTGTGTGTGTGTGTGTGTGTGTGTGTGTGTGTGTGTGTGTGTGTGTGTAACTGAGCAATCAGGTTAACATTAAATATACACCTTCAGGACCAGTGGCACCAGATGTGAAAAAGCCACTGTAGGAACACAGCCAAATAACTTTTTTTCTAGCACTACATCCTACTGACCTGGACATGTATGACCTGTACATGCTAGAGGATTCAGTAATCTGCTTCTGCTCCTGACCACAGGAACTACCTCTGCATGGAGTCACATTGCTAGTTCTATGACAATGGCTTGACATTGGAGTGCTAGCTGATTATGAGCAATAACTGCTGGATGATATCACATCATGAATATGTCCATTATCATGACTATGTGGTGTACCACATGTGGATATTGACACATCAATCATTGATGGAACAGTGGAGTAGTACCAGTATGGGAGTGGGATGTGGCATGGGCATATCAGCTAACATCTGATAATGTAGCAGCTCTTTGGCTACAGGGATGCTGGCCCTTTTACAGATAGTGCATAACAGACACTGCATGATCCAGTGCACCATTCATCTGGTCCACAGACTCACACACACATGCTTTAGGCAGTCTCGCATGTCAGAATGCATGACATGCAGTACTCTGACTATCTCTTCTCAGGTCCTGGTGGTACCTGCCTGTGCTTCCATGACAGACCTACACATATATTGGATGGGTATATATTATAACCTCAATGGTTCAGAATGTCGACAATGTCTTCATCGGCACATATGTGTCAAGCGGCCACGTCAGCAAACGGCCACATCATCAATTTTTTTTCCAAGGGAAAGAAATCGGTTGACCGTTGTTTTACATCTGCCCCTTTCCCCACTGTATTGTGATCTCAGAGTTAGTATATTTAGTTGGGGGGGGGGCTGTTGTATTGTGTCATGCGTGTTTGGCCTACCAAAGTAAGAAGGGAACATGACTGAGGTTGTCTATGAAACTCTGGTAAGTATCGGAGAGATATACAGTAATGTACAGTGTTTTAGAAGTGAAGTAGTGTTTCTAAGAGAACCTTGAGGATAGTTTTTTTTAAATTTAAACAGGCAGTTATGAAACATGGAATGATATGTTTGCCATTTTGTTCTGTGTTGTGCGATTTTGGAGTTGATATATTTAAGTAGCAGGGGGTGTGGGGTGCATGTATATAGATATAGATATATAGATAGCTAGAAATATTTGTATGTATGTACATACTAAACAGAAACAAGGCAGTAAAAGAACATATAAATCTACAGATAATCTATCAATGCCCAAAGCCCCCCCCCACCCCACCCCTTGCACTTTTGTTATAATGGCTCACAGTATCAAGATTTTATGAAGGATTTTAAGGTAAAAGCACTGTGGGAAGAGATGGAATTAGACATGGCATTAGACTTAGCTGTTTGCAACATGCTCACTACACTTCACTTATATAAGCAACTTACATGTAACTAAAATTTGAAACATAATTGATTGTTTTTTAGAATAAACAAACTTATAAAAAAAGGAGAATGTAGAAATACAAACTCTGAGAAAACAATAAAGTGTTTATATGCTAATGTACTCAGTATAAAAAGTATAAACACTAAAAAACAGAAGCACTAGAGGTTTGCATACAACAGTATAGGCTGCATGTTACTGTTATAACCAAATCGTTAGACAAAATATTTACTACTAACCTTATTAAATATAGTCTGACTAGCTTAAGAAAATGTTGATTTTTATCAGTATTAATTTTTTTCTTGGAAGTAGCATAAAAAATTGAGATTGTGAGATGAAATTTTGAGCATAATAGTAAAGGATGTAACCCCACGGGGAGCCTGTGGAATAACTGCACAAGAACTTTCTTGAACTGACCACTTTAGAAGGTTAGACTTGCCTACCATTATACATGGGGATTTCAACTACCCCAGAAATAACTGAAAAGATCATTACTCTAGTTAATTTATGGGCTCATACTTTTTGGATACATAAAATGGATTTAGTACTTTTTTTTTGTTTGTTTTTTGTTTTTTTGCAAAAGTAGATTTTCCAACAATTATTAGAAAACCAAGAGGGCTTGGTAAAGAAACTAAAAGGGTTTCATCCATTAGGAGCCTAAGATCATTCAAGTATCTTATTAAGATAACAAGTGCAATAAATAAGGGGTAGGACAATTTAATCAAGTATAATTTAAAAAAGGTTGCAATTAAAAAAAACTTGAAATATAATTTAATATTAACAACTGGGGCACTTCAAATCTAAATACTCTGTAAGAATTTGGCTGGAGTAGTTTAAAAAATCCTTTGGATTTTGTGATTAAAAATAATCAGCTGATATCCTATTGATAAATGAGCAGTATTATGTGTATATTAATGTCTAGTGCTGTGCCCTGGACAATACATACAAATGAACAAAGGAATAAATAAACATGTTTCTCCATGCCTCAGTAAGATCAAATATTTAATATATTTCTGTAACAAAGTTATACTTTTTCATGTTTTGTTGAATTCTGGCTAGATCTCTCAGATTATAGGTTTTAAATTCATATAGATTAACTTGATTTAAAAAATATTGTAAGTTCACAAATTTTGAAAATAAAACACAGCTAGATATATGAAATACATAGACATTCACAGGTATATACTTTAAAGTGCCTTTATTTTATCTTTGCAGTATGTCCATCTTTCATCTTCATAGTTAAATCCTTTATGGACTTCTTTATTGTACTGTTAAAATTGATAATCACTACACTTTTACAGGATTTGTCAGAAAGGATTGAAACATTTGTTCTAGGTCCTTACTTTAGAAGGTTTCTTTTCTATCTTTTAAGTTTAACTGCATGCAAAATAAAAATGAAGGAACATGCATTTTTCTGTACAGAATTCATATTCTTGACTACAATGAATAAACATTTCTGCTCACCTACAAGTTAATACAATTCTCATTGATTAATAATGCAGAAAGATTCAAAATGAAAATAACTATTTGCATTCTTCATGCAGTGGTGTTAATAAGCATGCCCACGGATGGCAAGTTAGTTCACTTCTATCCTGTCAATGGAGGTTGGGTATATACAAATGAGGTACTTTATTAACAACAATAAAAATCTTTATAGCTTGCAGTAGCTATATACTATATATATATATATATATATATATATATATATATATATATATATATATATATATATATATATTTGAAGATTGCAATTAAATAGTTGTGACTTCATAATTATGCTAAAATTTCCTTTCTTAAAATATACAAGAGAAAAGAGTTAAATTGACAACACTTAAGTACATAGTATATGAGACATGACTGTATGCCACAAGATATTTTCATTTCAAATTGACATTTTTATAATGACGCTGATTTGAATTAAAAGTTATTTTTTAGTTTGTTGAATTTGAAATCATGATTTAATAGAACTTATACATCTAAGCATTACATGTCACTCAATAACAGGTGAATTGTTATATCCTGTGCAAGTCACTTCATTAATACAGAATGTCAACCAAGTATGATGTTCATCCATTATATTAAAAGGAATTGCATTTTTTTGTTGTTAAATCAGTATACAGTAGTGTCATGTTAAACTGGCATTAAGCAATGATGGAGTCAATGTGAAACCTTTGGAAATTTTTGCACTAGAAAAAGATGGGGATGGAAAGATTGGAGTTCCTCTGTTGCACTGGATTCTTCGCAAAATTTGATTTGAAGTTATGAGAGACTCCAATTCTGATGAAGTTATGACAAAGTGCAATGAGAAAATGTATTATGTTTGGGAACTGCAGCTGTCTATTAACTGTTTTATTTTCCAATTTCTGTCTGTTGAACTGGTATGTGGATTTTTTCCTCATAATTTCCACAGCTTTTACAAATGAATTGTTTGAAGTGACAGATATTCCAACTGCTAATGATTCAGAGGAAAAACATTTGATTTCTGAGCATTCAAATTCTGATCATTCAACATAACTACATGCTCCCCAGGATTTAATAAAATCCATGTAGGCACAGTGTAGATCCTACGTGGAATGTTACCTTGTCCGAGTACGAGGTTTCTCCTCAACAATGTGCCATGCATATTAATCATGATACATTGACAAGGAAGAGTTATGGAACATGGTTACTGAATCAGTGTAGGGAGTGTAGTGCCAACTGTGCCTGCAGCTGAGCAAGACACTCCCTGCACTGTCCAATTGTATTATGTCAATGTTTATTTTATTGTTTTAAGTGTTTTTTTTTAAGTATGTTTGCACAGCGTGGCAAAGAGCACAGCAATGATAAGCACTGCCGAAATACCTGCCAGACATCTAAAAATAGAAACCAGATGTAATTAATTATTTATTTAAATGTCATATTTAAGCGTAGCTGAGTGACTTTGCATGGCATTGGGAGGTGCTCAGCAGTGCTTATGGGTAGCTCAGAGGCATATGTAAAGGTATAGCAGAATTCCACATATCCTTATAGCTAAATGGGTAGAGGTGCAGCCTCAAGAGTATTAGGCGCATGGTTTGAATACATGGAAGGAAAAATAAGCATTTATTTTTGAAATACAAATTATGCCAATTATTTTTAAATTCTGGTCTGCTGTACTCCGCTAAGCTCTGCTAAGAACTGCTAAGACCTACTAAGCACTGCACAAACACAATAATGGCTGAAAATGTTTATGCACTGCTCAGCTCTGCTTGGCTGGTTTACACACTGCTAAGCACTGCTAAGCATATGGGTCCTCAAGTTTTCATACTGCTCAGCTCAGCTGCACTGGTTTGCACACTGCTAAGTGACATGCCACATTTTTAAATGTTGTCCAGTGGCATGTAAGGGCAGGAAAACAGATTATATTAAGCCCAATAGGCAGGACTACAACATAATCCATTAGAGGTCTGTCTCTGTAGGATACTATGGTAGGCATTGGTGAGGGTTCACACTTTTGGGTGCAGCATTCGAGCATTCTGGAGTCCAGGGACATGATTGAACTCCTAGTAAAACACATAAAGACAGGCTGCTGCAGAGAGGTTTCCAGGGCTCAGAATGCAAGGTGGAGGCCTGGGACAGGCTGTCAAGGAATTCACCAGTCCAACTGATATCCCCCACACAGGTGAGCAGTGTCTTTACCACCATGATGACCTGAAGAAATGAACGGGGTATCTCTTGGACATTTGGGTCTAAGAGTCTAAGGCAGGGAATGTCCCACAAGTATGTAAGGACTTTTACCTCTGTTTCATCAATATTTAATTTAAATGTCTGATAAACTGGTATGTGTAATAGTGTACTTGTATCCCAACAGCTACAGAGGAGAGGGCTCACAACATCAAGGTACATGCAGGGTGCTTGGCCAAGTTGCACCATGAATGTGGTGAGTATGAATGTATTATGCTAACTGTAGTGAAATAAGCAAGAAAGAGTAAAGCATTAACTGCAATAAAGTATGTACAGCAAAGTTTGTATTGCAATAAATGTGGACTTAGAGCTGTAGTGCAATAAATGTATACTGCCAACTGTAATGCAATAAAAATATGAAACAATACCATTACCTCCATTAAAGTATATACAATGAAGTCTGTAGTGCAATAACTGTGGAAGTAGAGCTGTATTGCAAGACCTGATTAATGACAACTGTTGTCCAATAAAAACTCAAAACAATACCAGAAACTGCATTAAAGTATATACAATAAAGTTGGTAGTGCAATAAGTGTGGAATTAGAGCTGTAATTCAAGAAATTAATAATGTACTGTTCAAGACTGTTTCTATGCAAAATTATTCACATAATGCTCTATCATCCACAAACACCAGGTAAGCAAAGTATATGGGTAAGGTAGCCCACTCCATGATCTGATATTGTTTGTTGACTTCACAGATATTTCAAACCAATAACAATATATTGTGTACACCTGCATTCTATACACTAATGTATTGATTACTTACTATCTCTGTCATGCTCGTATTTCATGCATGTGGGTTCTACTATCACTGCAGTCTAATTTAAAGCTGTAGTACTACTATAAGGTCATATATTGCCTCTTGATGAGCTCTACGCAAATATCAGTCAGTCATTAGTCAGCAGTGACTCAGGAGCACAGTTTGTTAAATGCTCTGTCTGTAGTACATTTTGCCACATATAGACCAGGGTTCAAATCCAGTGTAATATAGCACTATATATTACAGCATCAGCCACATAATGTTTACAGATTCTCTCTCCACAGGAACTACAGGTAAATGGGTGAGGTAGCCCATATTATGAGTAAATAATTGTGTGTTCAGATATCACAGACTGTTAAAATCATTAGCAAGAATGTGAAAGTACAGCATAACATAAAGGAAATAAATATAATAATAAAAGAAAATGAAATAAATAAAATGTGTAATCTTGGTTTGATTATATGCCTGGAGTATCTGTTCAAAGTTGCTGCAGCCAGTTCATACATTCCATGCAGATGTCCTCTGCAGTTACTGCTATTGGGGTCAATCCCAATGCCTGCCAAGCAAGACATGATAGTTGTTTAATTTCTGTACTGTACACATACATGTCTATCAAGTGTCACGCTGTCATGTAATATAATTAGTAGTATGTAATCCATCTATAACAAGATTACCATCGGAATGATTACCTAAATTGCAAAGTATCACTACATCAGCCCACGGTACACCTTGGTAGTTATATAGGCCCACAAGATGTGAAGTGTTCTGTGTAGCTGTGTACCTGCAGTTGTTACTGCTTGGCCCATACTGTCCCATTCAAAAAGTTTGAGAGGTATATACATGCTACAGCAGCTATATGGTTCTTGTACACATAAAGAAAGGACAGACCTGTAGAGTAGATAGTAGTATTGCTGTCAAGTAAATGGCCTATAATGGTGCTAATGCACTGTTTGTCTCTCTCTCCCCACCCCTTATCTTCATTTATTTATTATTGTTATCCATTGTTTATGATTTACTGTTCACATATGTTGTAAATGAACTGTATTTTGGGGCATGTGTATTTTTATTGTTATGTATTATAATGGTTGCATATTAACATATCTTGTTGAATTACTGACTTTGTTGGCCTTATGCTGTAACTGTTACTGGCATGTTGTTAACATACTGACTGTTCTATCATTTATTGTTGTGTTTCACATTATTATGCATTGATTTGTAACTGGGTTATTTCCACTAGTCTGGCATGCTGTTATTACTATGTTTTGTTCTTAACTAACCTACAATTATTGCTATAACTCCATCACCACAGCACATCAGGGTAGGCTGGTTCCCGATGATCCACCTACCTTGCCTCAAGCGTTCTTGGCACTGGGTCCTTAGCATGTCTGGGACCCAGGCCAGTGGTGCCCCCTCTGCTGCCCCTGCACCACCTGCAGCATTGGGTGGAACTACCTCAGGGGATGGGGCCTGGCTTCTCCCTAAGAGTGGTGAAACAGGGGTTGCAGTCACCCAACAGGAACTGCAGGTCATGGTGCACAGGATCATTCATCAGATCTATGAATGTCACCTGCACCAGTTTGAAGGCATACTGACCAACCTGGTGGGCCAGGCTGGCCCTGGCACCTAGCCTCCAGTACAGCCATCTTTGGGGCATTGAAGGAGCAGTGTTGAATGCCCAAGGGTGGGGATGTCAGTTATGCTGCTGCCATCTGGAGGCACATGTGACTCTGATTCCACAACACCTTCTCCATCCAAGGTGTTTAGCCCCTTATGTGTCACACACCATCCCTGTCTGCTGTCTTGTCTGTCTGGCATTGGATCTTCTCCTACTCAACTTACTTCCCCACACATGCCTATGTCCCTTCCTCAACATTCCAGTCTCTCCTTAAAAAAAAAAAAAAAATGGGCACCTGTCCCACAAAAAATATATTGCCCCATACATAGCTCTCCATTTCGCATGCGTGCACTGGACACAACTAATTTGGTCCAATTGGCTTAACAACACATTTATGTTGTCCTTACCCCTCTCTCTGGGGTTTGAGAGTCCAATTTCATCCACAAAATGCACAGCTGTTGCTATACAAGAAATGGAGAGCTATGGTTCTTTCCTACACCCATCCTGCACATTCCTACCTGCTTTTCACATTGTTTTTCCCCTGCTTGTCCCCATTTCACCACTTTCCTATCACCTCCTTTTTCTTTTCTTTATAATTTTTGCCCCGGGTTTGCACAGTGCAACACTGTGCAATGCACCATGCCACTTCAATTAGTTCAGCTTAAGTGAGCTTTAATGCACTTTAAAGTGCATTAATGACTATATGTGTCTATTACACTGTTACTCACATGTAGAAAATAAATACCTCTGCCAAACCTAGGACACTCTCAACTACAGTACACTGCATTAATCTATCACCCTACACAGGCTTTAGGTTAAATAGGTGTTTCACGCAAAACATATTTCTTGTTACTTACAGTCATTATGCATGTAACTCAAATAAAAAAAACAAATGTATAAACTGGGAGTGTACCCTGGACTCTGGTGCAATAATGAATAATAATGAGGACATACTAATGGATGTAAGTGAGGACTGTGATAGCAAGTATATGTGCCCTTTTATCAGCAACTTGTGGAAAGACACCTGCTAAGTCAGCAATGGCAAAGTACATGCACAGCTGGGACCCTGATGCAGAAATACAACCATATAAAGCCACTCACATACTCATGGGTGTAGAAATGTTTCTCACAGCATGTATAAGTGCACATATATCTTGCAAATACAGATGTGTTTGGAGTGTCTCAGTAGTTCAGTCTGTTAAATGCTTTGCATGCAGTACATTTTGCTACACACAGACCTAGGTTCGAATCCAGTGTTGTGTTGCACTTCAATTACATTATTGTGAAGACAGCAAGTAGTGACTGAGTCATGCAACCTCACTCTCACACTTTACTGCTACTTAATTAACTACTACCCAGTTTTGCAAGGCAAAGGCCTGCAGGCAGAGACACAATGCATATATCCATATAGCCTATCTATATGTCGCTTACTACTCTTTTAGTCACACTGTTGCATAGCATACGTATCTTATGCACATGCCTCAATTGCACTGTATAGAATATCCTTGCACTGGCTCTGCCATAATGACAGGCCTGACACAGCTGACACAGTTACACATACAGCTTGCTGTCCAGCAAAGGGTACACACTCCCCCCATGTGTTGTAGGCTGCAGCAACAGCCTGTAGCATACACAGCTGTATGTAAAGGTAGCTGCTGCAGAACTACCATACCTCCCAACCCCCTAGAACAAGGGATCCAGATACAGACATACTTAATGGGGGAGGGGCAAAGGCCCAGAGATAGGGACATGTTTAACAGTTTTCCCCAACAATGATAGTAATTTGATAGAATAACAGCTATTGCAGTAGCATGCAAAGTTTGATGGGTATAAAGTGTAACACAAACGTGTCTCTTCCCTTACTGACATTAGCCCACAGTGATTGCCAGTGCACTGCCAGATGACCACAATGGTATAGGACACTGACCACACATATGAGGCAAAGCTGTGGACATACTTCATAAATCTCTATGGTGGATGGTGTTTGTACTTACCCTCTGTGATGCTGTAGTCTCCACATCTCAATAATGTCCATCTCAAGAACTAGGACAGGGGCCAAGACCTACATGAAGGCCTTATATATTGCACTGTGGTGGCATGTCATTCGCTAATGACAGTGCAGTATCATCATTATGTTGGCTGCTGTTAGCAATTCTGAGACACAATATGGTGCAGAGGCAATTACCTGCTAATGAGCAGCACCTTAAAAAGGCAAGCAGCTGGTTATGGGGAACAGGTCTGTATGAGACTTAACACATGCAGAGAGTGTATAAGCAAAGTTCAGCAAAGGAGTACTGCACTCCATCAGGTATGCAATAGATTTCTCCATATAACAGTATGCAAATGGGAGGATGGAGGTATCGGGAAGAGGGACTACAACAGTAAGCCTTTCTTAGATCTATGGTAATGACATGTCATTGATACTCTGTTGTCCTACATCTACATGTATGACTCTCAACTGTCCCTGATTTCAATCACATCTCAGCTCTGTCCCCATCAATCGCACCTACAATGCTTGGCTGTTGTAGGAAAGCTAGTGGATTACACATAGTACATATTGACAATAAGGGAGGGAGTACACCCCTACAATGTCAAATGATGTACTGTAATTCACCTCCTCTCATTCTGTCCATGTCTCACATAATTAGTTCTAACATTGTAAAACTGTCATTTAATGTCCATGATGTACTCTGGCTAAGTCCCTGTTTCTGTTGACATTTGTCCTTATTTGGTTGAGAGCTATGCCTAACATACCTATCAATCTCCTACAGCAAGAACTCAGGACAAAGTCATAATTAATGGGGCAACAAAGGCCCAAACTCAGTGACAGTGCTTATGTATTGCTTCAACAAAGTAAGAACATGAATACACTAAACTGATATTACTGTAACATAACTGTGTTCTGAAGGGTATGATGTGTGAAACCCAGATTTCTGTCTTTATTTTCTGACATCAGCCATCAACTATTGGCCAACCATTTGTCAGAAATCCACAAGTTTGTGTGAAAATGACCAAGACTATGGGCACAAATCTTGACAGTCTGCAAACATCTGTATAAATGAGAGGTATGATGCCTACAGGGAACATATACTACAGCAGGTTTGCATTGCTGTCTGTCATTGTGGCACACTGGTGTTGCTGGACAGTCCCAATATAGTCACTGCTATTTGTCCGACAGTGGCTGCATGACATATTATAGGTTCATAGGTATGTACTAGGCTAATGGCCCTGGAGCCTATACAAGCCTAGCCCAAGAAATTCCCTGGCATCATGCCACCCAATGTTGGTTCCCAGTTCCCTTGTCAAGCAAGGCCACTGAGGTGATCCCAGGGGTGACTGCCACCTGCAGTTAGTTTCCCATGCCCCTGCCAAGCAAGGCCATTGAGTGATCCTTGGGGTTAACTTCCTATTGTCCATCCACTTGTCAAGATTTCTCTTGAAAAGGGCCAGTGAAGTGCTCTGCTTAATGTGAATGAGTAGTTTGTTCCAGAGTATGGGAAGTCGCTGGGTTAGGAACCTGTCCCTCCAGCATGTTCTGTTTATGGTGGTAATGAGGTTTAGGTAACTGGAGTGTGTGGCATGGAGGGATTGGTATTTCTTTAAGTGTAGCATGTCTAGCAGCTCCAGGTCAGACATGGCTTTGTATGTCAAGCAGAGATTGCCGCTAAGTAGGCGATATGAGACCAAGTATAGGTGGAGTTTTTTGAGTCTGTCAGTATAGGGTATATGCTTAAGGCCTAAAATCATCTTAGTTAGGTATTACTGTGTCCTTTCCAGTTGTTGTAGGTGTCTAGCAAGGTACATACCAAATGCGGCATTATATTCAATAATAGGTCTAATGAGGGATGAGTAAAGAGGGACTATGACCTCTTTCTTTCTGGATGAGAATCCTTTTGCAATAAGATGTGGTATATAGAAGGACTTTCTGACCACAGTGGCAATGTGGTTATCAAAGGAGAGGTTGCCGTCTACCTGTGTCCCGGGGTCTCTTATCCCTCCTTCAGTGTTTAGCAGACTACCACCTATGTAGTAGTTCATGGGCACCAAATTTTTCCCAAAGGGAATGACAATGCACTTTTTGGCATTGAGCTTGAGGCCATGGTTCTTGTACCAGTCATTGATCTCAGTGAGGCCTTGTTGTAGGATGTCTACATCCACAGCAGAATCTATAATTGCTCCCAATTGGCAGTCATCTGCAGACTTGGTCAACCAGAGTCCCTTTGTGTTGGCTTAGACTTCAGAGAAGTAGATGCCAAATAGGAGAGCACCCATGACTGATCCCTGTGGAGCACCACTTGCAACTGGTCAGTAATCAGCTTTAGATTCTGCTACTTTTACAGTGTGGGTTCTATCAGTGAGCTGGTTGACCACCCATCTCATGACATAAGGGTTTATGCCCCGTTTAGTGAGTCTGTCTATGATTCCTGAGTGAGGTATGGTGTCAAAGGCCTTGGCAAGATCTAGGTAGGCTGTGTGCACTATCTTGCCCTCATCCACAGCTCTGGTGACAGACTCGAAGAAGTCTATCAGCTTGAGCATCATGATCTGCCTTTCACAAACCAAAACTGCGTGATGTCCAGAGTTTAAGGTTCCTTATGTCCCTGTTGATAAGGTCCATGATGATGCACTGCATGGCCTTACATATCAGACTCGTCAGGCTAATGGGTCGGTAGTTTCCAGGATCTGTATTTGCTCCCCCTTTGTGGAGTGGGATGACCATAGCAGTGCTCCATTCTGCAGGAACAAAGCCTGAAATGAGGCTGTGATTGAACATGGTACTCAGGTGTGGTGCCAGTTCATTTTGTAGTTCATGTAGGACACAGCCTGGGATACTGTCAGGTCCCATGGAAGCTGTATTCTTGGCTTTTGACAGTGCAGTTTTTGCCTGTGTAGCCATGATGATAGAGGCTTGGCCATCCTCACATATTGAGATGGGTCCTTTAGGGGGTTAAAGGGGGTTAAAGTTTGCAATGAGCCTCTCAGCCAATATGTTGGCAATATCAGTTGGTTCTGTATATGTATTGTCATTGTGCTGTAGCTCACGGCAGATCTGAGACTTGCTATGTAGATTATTGACATAGTTATAGAATGCCTTGTGGTTGTCTTTAGAATCTGCATCAATTTTGTTTTTATAACAGCCTTTAGTGGGAGTTTGTCCATAGGGGACTCACCACAGTAGACTGAAGTCACAGGTGAAGGAACATACAGCAGTATCTGTCACAACACACCAGGGACATACCCCAGTATTGCTACTATATTGGTGATAACCACACATGTAGTGTGTTGACAGACTGTGGGGTATGATGTGTGAGGGAGCAGTGGTAGTGCAGACCATTATGGGTGTGCTGGATCTGTACATAATGGATGTCCACATATCTGGTCCTGTAATGTGTTCCTCTCTTGTTGTCTTTCAGGAAACATACCACAGGAGACATGGACCCTTCTCAACTGCAGAGAATGACATTATACTGGATGGACTGAGACAACATCATCAGATCTTTTTGTCCAGGAGTAGGCAGAATTGGGAACAGCAAGTGGCATTATGGGTAGACTTTGTGCAGGCTGTCAATCAGATTGGCCAACTGGACAGGAACTATGAGCAGGTCTGACACCAGGCCACAGATGTGGTGCATACTGCATGACAAAGGGCAGCTGCTGTTGCCAGGGATTGTGCCGACACTGGTGAAGGGCCTGCATTGAAACAACCACTCTTGGCTACAGATGAATTCCTGGTGAACCTAGGAACAACCAACAGCTCCCAAGCATCCATCATACCATACATCATGGAGGTGGATGCCACAGTGCCCACAGAAGAGGAGTGTCCCAGTAAGCTTAATGTGTTCACCAGTGTAATACTGTATCAGTCATTGTGGCAGGGTGTACATACCAGTACATGGGTGTCAGGTCTGTCTGTATTATGGGGGTTGGCTTTTATGCCCAGTTGTGCACACATACTCAGAATGTCAGCAATATAGACATTATCACAGTATCTACTGTACATGTGGATATATGCACAAATTACCTTGTAGTGCTGCACCATTTGTTGGTTTTGACAATACCTCTCCCTCACCTTTTCATAGGTCAGAGAGGTGTGGCCCAAGTCTGTGGTCCTGTACATGGTAAGTGTGATACTGCTGTTTTAAGGACCATATATACTCTAAGAAAGTTAATGGCTGCCATTTTGCCTTATGTACAACTGTTGTGCTTAACCAGAGTAGGATATTTGTATGTTCCATTCTGAACCAGTTAACTACAGTGCATAAACTGGGTAATCACAGATGTGTAATTGTACAAACATTAACACGTTTGCACTTATAGTGTTGAGTGACTACACAGCCTGCTTTACATGAAGCAAGTACTCCAAGAAGCCTGTTCAAACATAACAGGGAGATGATACATATCTGAGGCAGTGATACTACTACTGGCATATCATTCTCGATATAGGTGTACTGGGTTTTATGTTTAGTTCTATCACATACACTATTATAATTAATATATTATTATATTATTAATATATCATATGTATTGTACTGGCAATGTTAACTGGATGTAGCTGAAGTGCATGTTAGAATGGGCCTGATGTGTCTGTGTATGTTGTTGTGAGTTTGTCTGTTGTGCATGGGAGCAGAGATGTGAAGATACGGGACTTGCAATGCAGTTGTGGATCCTCATCTATATGAGTCTGTGTGGATTAACATACATAATAGTGCAGGAAGTAATGTACTTCTGTTGTTTTGCTTCTCACAGATGACCGGGAAGGTTGGAGTCTATTCCCCTCACAACCTGATGTCAGTGTCTCATCGGATGCTGCTGATGATGGTGGCCATAGTGAGGCACAGGTGGGGTTGTCAGTGGCTGAATCTGTCACAGAGGTTGACATCCCTCTTCTGCCCCCATTGTCACCACACACAGTCAGTATGCCCGCACATACTCAGTCTGCAGAGGCCACAGATATTGGACAGTCAGAGGGTGGAGACATTGAACAGGGCAGTGTAACTACTATGGCATCAGTGAGTGTAGACACTGGCCATAGCCAGAGAGCTGGTGAGGTCCAACACCGGTGGATTGGCAGGGGTGCTCATAGAAAAACTGCTGTCCATCCACCACCTGTTGCAATTGCCTCATCACGGGTCACTTGCTGCATGTTTTGGTCCATCATGGAAACACAGACATGTTCTGAACACAACACCAGACAGATGCTTAAGGTTATAGATGCACCACAGTCTGACATCCATGACTGCCTCCACCGCATTGGGGACACCCTGGATTAGTTCACTGCTGTAGTGGATAGACAGGGGAAACAGTGCCTGTCTCTGACAGCACAATGTCTGTGCTGGAACATCTGGCTGGAGATGGGCATGGGACATGTGGATAAAGGTCAGCAACACCATCTGCTGGGAGTCCACTTGGACATTCACTGTCATGGTCCTGTAATGGCAGTACCTAATGTGCTAAAGAGGGAAGTGTGCTGTCTACACGATGACATGGCAGGCAATGGGCATGTGGTCCTAGGTGGTTCCATGGGGAACACAGCCCCATCATTTTACAGTCACCATCAGGTACTAGTACCTTGGGCACAGTGGTGCCAGTGCTACACCTGATAGAGCCAGTTCACATGTTTCTTGCCAGAGACAGTGAAATCATGCATTCATACTTTGTGACAAGGTCTGCTACCCTCAATATGTGTCACCTGGGTTTTCTGAACATACCAATCTAGAAGATGGTGGACATCAATTATCTTTATGTGGAAGAGGGCAATTTCAAAACCAGCAGCCAGTCACATGCCCATAAAATGCAAAACCATTGCATGGAGATACCCATATGGGCACATCCTTATTCATACACACCCAGATGTGAGATTAGACCCCCTACCTATCTACTATTACACACTACAGTTCACAGAACTTATTGTATGTGCCACAGACTTTATCTGATATTAGATTGCTAGCCAGTGCTCAGTCACAGGGCCATGAAATGCATGCCATTTCACATGGATAGTTGACATGGGCATGTTCATAGTGCTGCAAGGGGATATAGTTTTACACACACACACACACACACACACACACACACACACACACACACACACACACACACACACACATACAAAGAGGGAGTTGACTAATGTGAGATTAGAATCCCTACCTATCTGTGATTACACACTATAGCTACCAGTACTTATCACATGCAACACAGAGTTTATCTGATATTGCACTGTCAGCCAGCACTCTTAAGGTGGATGACATCACCAGGCCTTGTAAAGAAGGCCAGCAGCTAGTCACAGGCCTTAAAATTCATAGCCATTGCACAGGGATAGGCATGTCTGTAGTGCTGCAGTGCCACAAGGGGATATATTTACACACACACACACACACACACACACACACACACACACACACACACACACACACACACACACAATTTGGCTGATGTGAAATTACAACCACTTCCTATCTACTGTTACACACTACAGCTCACAGTACTTATCAGATGTGCCACTGAGTTTGTTTGATATTAGACTGTCAGCCAGCATCCTTATGGTGGATGACATCAGCAGGCCTCATAAAGGAGGCCAATGTAGAGCCCAGCAGCTAGTGACAAGGCCTTAAAATGCATAAACATTGCACAGACATAGGCCAAATGAGCATATCTGTAGTGCTGCAAAGAGATATATTTACACATATGCACAAGTTAGATGATGTGAAATTAGAACCGCTACATATCTATTACTGCACACACCACAGGTTATGTCTGTTGTATATGACGATGCAGACACAGTATTTGTGGAGTATGTAAAGTGGCCTTGTGTTAGACACCATGTGTGGCCTGCAGAGTGATACTGCTTGGTACTATTATTGTATCTAGTGTCCTAGGAGTGAGATACCTGTTAATGTCCCTGCTATGCATGTACAGTGACCAGTATGGCCATATGTGGTTGTTTGGAGTTTGATAAGTGGACATGTGGCCAGGGATAATATGGCATGTCCATGGCATGCATTGCAACCATTGTACACTACACCACCTGCTCACCTGTGTCTGTCTACAGGTGACATTCTGCAGGCACAGAGGTCAGTGGGTGAGTGGATTATGTACTGTTGTGGCCTTGGTCTGGTTCCATCGGACAACTGCTGTGATGTGTAAATGCAGATAACTGCAGGATTCTGAGGTATGTGGTGACATTCGTACATCCTCACACAGATATATATATATATATATATATATATATATATATATATATATATATATATATATATATGTATAACATGGATGTCTCCTTAACTGTTGTGTGTGTATGTTATGTGAATGTGTAATGTTGATATATGTGGGGGGTTTATGTATCATTGTACTTTATATAGCTATATATATATATACATTGTTATCATATACATATATGTGCCACATAGTGATAAATACACTAATCAAGCATAAAGGGGATAGGGAAAGACAGATATATATTCATAGCTGTATGTATGTACAGACATATTTAAACATAGCAGGTTTTTGTGTGGAAGAGGCAACAGACTTGGGCTGAACGACTTGGACTCAAGTTAGCTAACTGTAGGAGCATGACCAGTGTGACTGGCAGTACTTAAAAGGTGACTCCAGGCCAGAGCTACCTGTACTCCAGTAAGGGATTGTGTGTGCTGCAGGCCATTGGCTGCTGCACCTGTTTCCACAGTACAACACTTTCCCGATATTGTCTAAGGCATTCCCCGGCTGTTTTCTGTACTTAATATGTGACTGATACCTCTCAACTGTACAGATATTCACAGAACATACTAATTTTTGCCTCAAATCTTTGGTTTGTTTTTCATAACATTGTAATTTTCAGGCACATTAGTGGCACATCATTAAAGATTGAAGTTAAAATATAATGACAGACATTTGAGTTTCAGACTCCATATACATCAGGAGATTCATGCTAATCCAAGATCCGTTATTCTATCACCTGTCTACATTTGTAGAAGCAATATTTAAAACATGTCACTATTTTGGGGCATTTGCCCCACTTTTATTCATGGCTTGTCCAGATATCTTGCTCTAAGAGGTTGAGAGGTATGATGTGACTGGGGTACAAGATGTAACACCATACACAGGGTGACAGTCTACATACTTCTCACTGTACATGTTTTTGCAGAATATCCTGCATTCCACCCCATATGTCTGCTCTGTTCCTCATACAGCTGTGGTTTTCCAGTAATGCAGTCACTAAAGTATTGCAACTACTGACACATTTAAGTGGCGGCCTTTACATCCTGCAGCTATACTGACCTGTTGCAACCTGCTGTTATACTAGCCACCTTTTAGGTTACTCAGAGCACATGTAATGTTTGTTTGTAGTTTTGGCCCTTTGTCCCCCCATTCTCTCTGGCTTTGTCTGTCTTTCTTGCATTAACAGATTGAGGGTTTATGACAGTCTGTGGAAATACCACCATACAAGTACCTCACATGCAAAAGATGTAGATGCTGCCTGATTTGAATCATCATCACCATCACCCATGCTAATGTCCCTAGCCCACTGAGCCACACCAGCCACCAAAGAGAGGTTTCATGCCTCACACTATCAACAGCATACAAACATACATTGTCACCCCTGCATTATGTGGGAAATACAATGCCTGGCCAGGTTCTATCTCATAAATCTGGAATTGTTTGGTCTGCTGATACTGATATATCATTGCAGACATACTGTTACAGCAGTTGTACGGAAACACTGATGCGTTGGGGGTGGGGGACGACCAACCCATGCTCTGCTGGCATAGACAGTTGTGTGACTGTTCTGTGACCCCACTGTTTGGCATCTCCCACAAATAATGTAGTGGGGTTTCCAACCATGTGGCCTAGTGAATATTATGGGGCACATACTATTGGACAGAGTGCCTGTTGTCCCAAGTGAATGTTAGATCTCTGCAAGTAGCCCAGTAGCCCACTATATTCCCTTGCATACATGTGGCAGGTCCACACATATGCTACCTTACTTTAGTACCCCTTATAAGTGATGAATAGCTGTGTGGCTTACTTTGAGAATGCAGCAGTTGATAGACCTGTAGTTCAAGATGGCTATGCATGATGCACACAGTCCACAGCCAGTACATGGTGAGGTACAGTTTGTGAGGGCTGGCTGGCATCATTTTTACTAATATCTATGTATGTGAGTTGGAATAAGTTGTCAGTTGCTTGGGCCCTAGGTTATCAGTGCATGGGGTATGCATTATCTCTTGGCCAAGGCCAGAACATACTGGGCATGCCTGTGTCTGCCTTCAGGGACAACCTCAGTGGTTTGCTCCTCAGAGTCCCTGTGGTTGTGGTTGTGGTGACTTAGGTACTGGTTGGGGGCTGTGTATCCCTTCCTTTTGCTGATCCTGCAGCAGCTATTTCCACAGGATCATATTGTGTAGCATGGCACATAATGTGAACATGTGTGCACATGTGGCTGGACAGTTACTGCAGGGCTCCACCAGATATATCGAGGCACTGAAACCATAACTACACTAGCCCAAACACACACTCTATGATGTTCCTAGTTTGTGCATGTGCCTCATTATGGCATTCTTTAGTGTGTGTGTGTGTGTGTGTGTGTGTGTGTGTGTGTGTGTGTGTGTGTGAATTTCTGATGGGTGTCATCATCCACGATTCCAGTGCATAGCCAGCACCCCCTCAGAAATGGCCGTGTGGGATGTTCTCCCTAGAAAACAACTGGTACAGCTGTGATGCATGCCAGATATGGGAGTTGTGATAAATGGCAGGGCTGCCAGCACACACATTTATGATAATACCCTGGGCATTCCATACAACCTGTACGTTGATGGAGTGGTACCCCTTGCAATTTACGTGGATTATACCTTCCTTACCGTGTGGTGCCTTGATGTGTTCAGGAGTGCAATCTATGACACCCAGTACCTCAGAGTAGTGTGCTACATGGTAGAAGTGTTGCATACTGCTGTCCCTCGCCTCAGGGGTGAGGGGATAATAAATGTGCTCACTGACATGTGGTAGCATGGCATCCAGGAACTGGTGGAGTACCCTGGATGCTGATGCCTGTGAGACCTCCAACATATCCCCAGCTGGTCTTTGGAATGTACCTGTAGCAAGTATCTTAAGAGCTACACATACCTTTGTTTCCACTGGGATGGGTTCCGCTCTGTTTGCTCTGGGTCTTAGCTGAGGTCGGCAAAGCTCAGTGAGTTCTTGTAGTATGTCCCTGTCCAACCTGTAGTGCTCTACACTCTCCAGCTCATGTAGCCCCTGGAAGGTTATCCAGGTCCTGAACATTCCTTCTCAGTCTAGGCCTATGGTCAACAGCAGAAGCAGCATTGACCTCAGCATCTAGCACATACATATGTAACAGACCTGCAACAGCCCCTAGCATTTCTACAATTAAAAGTCCCAAGGCTGTACTCCACTCGGGCAGAGTATGGGGGTGAAATCAGATTGCAGGGTTTCTGCAACATTTATAATGCCCTGCTCTAAGTGCAGCCTTTGTGATTGGCTACTTGTGATGCATTCCACCCATCAAGTACATCATTAAGGACTGTTAATGGCCCTAGTTCAAGTGGAACAGAGGTCATCAGTAATTAAGATATTGCCTTTCTCAGCCAATTTTTTTTAACAGGCTTCCTTGCTCAGCACTGCATCATGCCATGCAAACACTCATCGCAAAGGTAAATAATGCTTAGCAGTCACTATACACACCGAATGAAAGGTCATGCTCAGCACGGCAAAATTGCAGAGCACCTCACAAACATGCTCAAACCTGTTGAAACACATGCCCCACAGGTAAACAATGCTTAGCAGACACTGTACACTCCTCTGCTGAGCATAGCAGCATGTTGTGCAAACAGGTATTGCTATGCTCGATTGAGCTCAAAAGAATGTGGACACACCCCCTTCTTATGTCAGGTACCTCTTATGTGGACACCAACATGGTTCTTTGTTTACACAGATGGGATCTCTGGACCCGGATACCCATTTGTGCTATTCAGTAACCCCAGCTCATTTGCATAGAGATCCATGCACACAACCTGGGAACTACACATTTCCAGGCCCTGCCTCATTACCAACCACAGCAGTCTACCATTGTACATACTCCACAACTGGTCCTATAATGCATTACTGTCACATACTACTATTTTTTTATTTTTACACTTTTTAATGTTTTTTTTCTTAACAGTATGTTTGTGCACTGTGGCGTGCTACACAAACATAACCTGATTATTAAAAAAAATATTATATAGGTTTTGGACACACTGGATAGTTTTGCGCATATCTGTCTACTATACTAGTTCTGTCCTTCTTACTGCACTTTTACAGCCCCTGTTCTCTGTTTAATATCCTGTACATGGAATTTTTCAGTGTACATTTCGGACACCAATACAGGGACTGCAGGACTGCCTATCTACTTGCTGTATCATTCTACCACCCTCATTTTCATGCAATTCACCTGCTTATGAGGTGATGTCCAAGCAATAGACACTTCCATGTTGGCGCGCTCATGCACAGCCCTCAGCTCTGTTTTAGTGATCACACACCTGCTTACTTTCATGTAAGCAGTGTGCCACTGTGCTTACATAGCCTTTCTGTGTTGGAGGGAAGACTTCTAGCTTAATTTTGTTTCTTAGAACTAGCCTGTTTTCTTTTCTCAGAATATTTTTAAGGGCACCATGGTCTGTACACACATTTGCAACTGTGATATATCGGCTACTCTTGATCCTTACAAAATGGACACAGAGAGTTGCGTATAAAATAATTTTTTAAAAGGGATATATTTAATACTTGATTTGAAAGCCTCTTTATTACTAAAGCTCAGCTCAAGGTGGTGATTTCATTTGTCATATTTATCAAATATTATATCTCATTGCATTGAAGGACCAAAGCCGCACTAACATGGGAAGGTCTAAAGGAATTGGTAATTAGGCATATTAGGGCACAAAAGCCTGTTTTCTAGTTTCAGCAGTCAAATCTGTTTCTTTGAGCTCAGCACTTGTTCAGAACTCATTGTAAGCACTAAATAAGCTACAAATTACTACAGCACTCAACTTTCCTCACTTGTCTAGAGGAAAACAGATTTTAGTACTTAATAAATAAGCACCTATCCAGGCATGTCTAAGATTCAGCTTCTGGTGTTTTCTCCTGTTTACCTGATGAATCTGGGCATCTTGGGGCAATGCAGCAATTGCCTCATGCACACAGACAACCCTCTCCTCCTACCACCCAACACTACAACCTGTGAGAGATGCACTTCTATAGCCAAACTGGAAGCAAAGCTCTCTTCCTCCAAGACTAGACTAGACAGTCAAGAGGAGAAGGTAAACACTTGCACCACACCACACTCATCACATAGTCCCTCAAAACCTACACCTCCAAAACACACATAGAAACACAAAACACACACCTACATCCGCAGAGGCTCTAAAAATCTACCCAAGCAACAGGGACCTACAAAGTAGAAATGCAAGCAATCTACACCCCCCAACACATCCCAAATCACAAATAGCCCACAAACTCAGTGTGCTACTCAACCATAGCCCATAAGGCATAACAATGTGCCCAACACTCTAGTCATAGGTGACTCTATAGTCAGGCACACCGATGTTCCTCTCACCAGGCTAAACAAGGAGAAAGTTACTGTCAGCTGCCTGTCAGGTGCCAGGATTCACCACATAATGGATGCACTCGGGTCACTCCACAACAAGTACAAATACGATTCTGTCATTGTCCATGTTGGTGTGAATGACCTGAGATGTACCTCCCTGGACTACATGAAATGAGACATGGAGGAGCTGTCCGATCTTGAAGCACAGGCAGGTATGACTCTAGCCCTGAGTAGCATTCTGCCATCACCCAGAATGATACTACAGTACAAAGACAAAATGATTGACTTCAACAATTGGCTAAGCTTCTGGTGTCATTCTAAGGGGATCCAGTATCTGTCTGCCTGGGATGACATGATCGACAAACCACGATGCTTTGCCAGAGATGGCCTGCACCTGTTACCCTTGGGATTCCGGATACTGGCTAGGGCACTTGCCACCCCTATAATGCCTTTTTTAGGCAAGATTCAAATGACAAATTCACCACCGTAACAGGTACAAGCAAGCAAAATCTGAGGGTAATGCTACTTAATTCAAAAAGTCTAAACCTCAAAATGCACTCACTCGAGGCACTCCTTAAAATGGAGAACATTGACATCTGTGCAGTGACAGAGCCCTGTTTCAAGGCTCCAGAGAGCACCCCTGCATTACCAGACTATAATTCATACCACACCTTTCGGCCACCTAACCTGGACTGAAGCACTAAAGGCATAGGTTCATAGGTTCATGGGTTCATACTAGGCTATCTGCCCTAGGGCATTTATAAGCCTAGCCAAAGTGTGTTTGGCTTTTGCCACCCCTTGGAATGAGGATACTGTGCCCATTTAGGGTTTAGTTTACTACGCCTCTGTCTAGCAGTGACACAGAGATGACCCCCCGGGGTAAACCTACGATCTCCCATCCACTCATCAAGATTTCCTTAATGTCCGTATTTATTAAGGATATCCACATCTCCAGGCTAGTTGTTCAGCATAATGCATCCGAGATTATCCAAGTGCAACTAACTCATGGCAAGACCGCAATCCAAATTGTAGCTTGCTACAGATCCCCCACCATGCTCCAGGATTCCCACTTCTCATTTCTTGATACACTGGAAAATATTAGGGTACAACCTAACACCCTAATAATGGGTAATTTCAAGTACCCCACCATTAACTGGGAAAACTACTCATGTACCAACTCTTGTGCTCAACGTTTTCTGGAATTCATAAATTCCAACGCCTTGGATCAACTTATCCACACCCCCACCGGGGCAGCAATATCCTAGACCTGGTCATTACCAACATGGGCAACTGGTGTTCCACACAAGAGGTCAATTCCTCATTGGTCAGATCCGACCACAAGCAAATCACCCTATGCATACACACCCCCCCCCCCCATTTGGGAAACCATTGTAAAAAATTTCTCCAAAGCCAACTTCACACTTCTTTAAACAGAAGTGACAAACTTCACGACACCCATGCTGATGGGCAATAGAAGTACAACTACTGAATCCTACACAATTGCACTTTATAAGCACTTACATGAGTGCACGGATCGTGCAATCCTTAACAGACCCAAGATGATATCCTTCAAAAAAAAGAATCCAATCTGGTGGTACCCTGCTATAAACAAACTTTACAACAGAAGAAAGAAACTCCGTGGTCAGCCTCAGTAAGAAGCTGAGATGCCTCATAAAAACCTCCAAAGCTAGTTATGAAAACAAAATCACCACTGATTCTAAAGACAACCACAAAGCATTCTTTAGCTATGTCAAGAATCTCAATGGCAACACTCAGATCTGCTCTGAGTTACAGCACAATGGCACTAAATATACAGAACCAACTGATATTGCCAACATCCTGGCAGATAGGTTCAGTGCTAACTTTACCCCTCTCTCATCCCCTAAATGGCCCATCTCTATACTGGAAGAATGCAAAGTTCCTGTAATCATGGCTGCATGGGTAAAAAACACACTCTCCAAAGCCAAGAACACAGCATCCATGGGACCTGACAACATCCCAGGCTGTGTTCTACATGAACTACAGAACAAACGGGCACCCCACCTAAGTACCATTTTCAATTATAGCCTCACCTCAGGCTTGTGCCCATCGAATGGTGCACAGCAACAGTTATCCCACTCCTCAAAGGTGAGCCACCATGGACCTTGGGAACTACCGCCCCATTAGCCTGATAAGCCTGATCTGCAAGGCTATGGAATGTATCATTATGGAACTTATATACAATGACATTGGTAATCTCCAAACTCTGGACCCTACCCAGTTCGGGTTTGTAAAAGGCAGATCATGTCTCCTAAACCTGATAGGCTTCTTTGAAGCGGTCACCAAAGCCATATTTGAGAGTAAGGTGGTTCACACAGCCTATCTAGGTCTCGCAAAGGCTTTTGACACCATCCTCCACTCTGGAAATATAGATAAAATCACTAAACTAGGTATAAATCCCTATGTCACAAGATGGCTTGCCAACTGGCTCACTGACAGAACCCACACTGTGAAAGTAGCAGACTATAAATCCAACTTCAGACCAGTGACAAGTGGAGTACCACAGGGTTCAGTCCTAGGTCCTCTCCTGTTTGGTATCTA
>NC_056726.1:1614846324-1614868824 GCF_019279795.1 Protopterus annectens | reverse complement strand
ACCTCTCAGCTGTGCAGATATTTGCAGAATGTCCAGAGTTTTGCCATATATTTTTGGTCTGTTATTTATAAAATTGTGTTTATCTGGCAAATTAGTGACAAATCATTAAAGAGTGAAGTTAGAACATAATGACACAAATGTGAGTTTAAAACTTTCTACCCTTCAGAAAATTCATGCTAATGCAAAACCTGCTGTTCTATCAACTTTCTAAATTTGTAAAAGCAATATTTAAAAATTGTCCTTATTTTTGAGCCTTTGTTACACTTTTATTTATGGCTTTCTCCAGATTTCTTGCTCTAAGAGGTTGAGAGGTATGACAGACACACACACACACACACACACACACACACACACACACACACACACACACACACACACACACACACACACACACACACACAATTCTTGGAAAAAAAATCAGTATTCATTTTTTTCCTCATAGAGAAAAATGTAACTCTGCTGAGCAATTATTTGAATTACAATGCCAAGTTAATTAGAAGTCATGGCCAATTTTAGTGGAAAGTACATAACTTATTAGCATTAAACAAAAGTATAAGAACTCCAACTCCTGCAATAGATGGACCAAACTGAACAAAATAGAGTATGTTTATATAATATATGTATGTATGTATGTATGTATATATAATGTTATGTGAAATAAACTACTGGTTGCTGTTAGTCTGGCTGTGTTTTGGACCATACTTTTTCATGGATTTTTACTTAACTTATTAGCATTAGCCACTGCCCAGGACTACCATATTGTCATGTGGCTTGTCCAGCAAGACCACTGTCCATCCTGTGGCACATCCAGTGGAAAAATAGTGGGAGAGTAGTTTTGGAATGGGAAAGGCTTATTGTGATGTGGAAATCTTTCAGTTTAAGTCTTCCATGTTGTGGTAAACCTTTTAGAATGACAGAGTTAGCACCTTGAAGCTGAATAACACAGATTAAATACTTACTTTTACTTTTAGATGCACTGTTGTCACTGATTTGTTTCTGATTGCAGTATAGTAAAACTCATGGTATTTTTTTTCTTTTTTAATTTATTTATGTATTCATTTATTTTATCTGAGGTGCATTTAGACAAGAACAGTTAAAGGTTCAATAATATGGTTTCTATTTAATTGCTGATCTTTGAGCAGAGTTGAAGAAATAGTCTTGAGATAACTGAAAAGTAGACTTAAACTCACAAAAAAACTGGAATTGTTACTGTACTCACTTCATATTAAATCAGCCATCAAATCCCAATTATAGCACAACTGAATGAAATAAAGAATGATTGACAAAATCATGACACTCTGCATAAAGGTGGCAACAATTGTAATGTCAACAACTTCCGACCCATTGCTATCCTGTCCCCTATTTCTAAACTTCTAGAAAAGTGTGTCCAACTTCAACTCTTACCACATCTCTTAGATAATAACCTTCTAACTCCTACACAACATGGATTTAGGCCAAATCATAGCACCATGACAGCCCTCCTCTCCTATCTTGAAACTGTAAATAAAGCTCGTGACTCTGGCCAAATTGTTTCTACCCTACTACTTGACCTCTCTAAAGCCTTTGACACTATCTCACACAGCCTGCTCTTAACTAAACTCTCAAAACTTAACCTATCTCCCTCCTCTTTGAACTGGTTCTCCAGCTACTTATCTAATAGATACCAAGCTGTAAAATGGAAAAGGCAACCTCCTCTTTTCTTAGTACCCCCACCGGAGTTCCTCAAGGCTCCATACTAGGTCCCCTTCTTTTCAATATATTTATAAATGATTTCCGCAAATCTATTCCATTTTCAAATATCATCCAATATGCAGATGATTCTACCATTATCTGCTCTGCCACATCTACCCCTATGCTCCTAAAGCTTACACAAGAAGCTTTTTCAATCACTGAGCAATGGATGAAAATAAACCACCTAGCACTCAATGCTTCCAAAACTAAACTAATTGTATTTACCCCCCTCTAAAGTTACTCCTCTCGATATAAACACATTCTTGAGTACTAGTCAAAATAACTCATTTCTGGAACTGGTGTCAGAAGCCAAGTTACTTGGGGTCCAAATTGACAACCAGCTTAATTTCAACTCTCATCTACAATTAAATATCAAAAAAACCCATCAAAAACTAGGTATGCTCTACCGACAAAATCAGTACCTTACAAGCACCTCTAAAATCACTCTCTCTTCTTCCTTTCTTATCCTCTCCCGTCTCTATGGAGCACCACACCTAACTAATCTTCAGTCCTCTCTAAAAAAACAACTTTCCTCTTACTACAACAAAATCGCCAAGTTCGCTAACAGCCATAGGTCCTCCACACACCACTGTTCCTCTCTCCAAAAACTTAATTGGCTAGAACTACCCAATCATCTCAGCTATACTCAGCTAACTCTTGCCCATAAGCTCATTTTCAACCCCTTTCTCTGTCCCTCCCTGTCTTCTGCCTTTAAGATGCACCTACCTGATAGAGTTTTAAGGTCAAACAATCAAAACCTATTAGAAGTGCACAAACCAACTCGTCCCCCAGGCAAAAACTTACTATCCTATAACCTAGCACGTCTTTGGAACTCACTACCACCATCAATTTGCACCACCTCTAACCATTATATGTTCAAAAAAGTGTCCCACTGGGAATGCTCTTGCTCCCACCCCTCTTAACTAATAATGGCAATTTTCTTCCTTTCACTCTCATGTTACTCCAGCAATTTTTCCTTATAAATTCCCCATAACTCACATTATTTTTTTCCCATGGTATCTGCAAAGACTGTATTTGACTGCACCTTGTAAAGCTTATGCTCCTTACACAATAACTACTCTGTATCATTATGCTATATTACTTTTCACAGCCTAAAACACCTCAAATTTTCATCACTAGACTGTATTGTTTGAAATGTTTCCTGAATTTTGAAATGAAATGCTTGTATCTTTTTATATTTGTATAATTATCATTAGTAATCTATTGTATGTACCTAGTTTGTTTGTTTTTGGAGCTTTTCTCCCCAGGACTCCATTGAAAACGGGTTCATTTTGGCCCAATGGACTATCCTGGTAAATCAACTGCAAATAAATAAATAAAAAAATAAAAGCAACCCATCCTCTTATTTTCCTTCCTGATGCACACCATACACTGCTCGCTGCTTTGGTAGCAAAGCTGTCTGAGGATGGAGGCAAGATCTAGCTTCCACCTTCTAGCCAGTTGTTTATAGACAACTCTGACATCACTGAGCCTCACAATAATTATATTTATTACAGAGTGTGTTCATGGTAGCCCAAAGGATTGAACAAACAGGTTTCAAGTTATCTGTCTTGGTCAATTAATACTGTGGACAGCTGTCATGATTCCACAAATGAGTGTTCCCACAAAGAATATAACAAGTTTCTCCAAAAGAGTTTGCATTATCTTCTTTTTCACTTAAGTTTTTTTTCTTTATTTTAATTCTTAATTGGAATAACTAAGTGCATATCTGAACAAACAAAAACAAAAATTTTAATCAAGAAAAAGTATAACTATATATAATATATACACAAATCTGAAATGATTATTAAAATTACCAGTCAATAAACATTTACTAAACATAAATGATTTCAGAAAGAGCTAAAGTTCATTAGGAAAGTATCTATGAGAGATGAAACTTTTATCCAAGGATTATTTATAAAGATCCTGGGATGAATTTGGAATTCTTTTATTTTCATTTCTTTGGATGACAATTCTTTTAACAACATCAGGAAGTCTTCAATATTTGGGGGGTGACAGAGTTCCATTTTCTAGTGATGCACTTTCTAATTTTTGCTAGAATTGTCCATAAAATATTAGAATTGGATTTATTCCTGGAAAAGCCTTCATTTATATTGAAAAAGTATTGTTTTGGTTAATGAGAATATGTAAGAGAATAAAGCTTTGAGAGAATCATTAATATTAATCCAATATAACTTTAAGTGAGGACTTTCATAAAAAACATGAAACCAATCTACATTGTAATGCTTTAAACAACTCCAACAAATAATATTATCAGTTTTATTGACTTTGGCTATCTTATCTGGAGTGAGAAAGGCTCTGTAAAGGAATTTTCAAGTAAAATTATACAATACTGAACCCAGGATGTGTACTTAACTGAGGATACATTTTTTGCCTTCTCTTCATGATGATAATTGGGATTTATATCCATGATAATGAGATTCCAGTGTTTAGTAGTTGAAATTGTCTTATAATTTATTAGTATATTATATAGCTTAGCTGTTATGTTATCAATTTTACAGTTATTAGATAGTAATTCAGAAAGTTATAATACCAGAGTAGGTTGGAACTGAAATTTTGAGTTTTTAATGATTCTGCAAAGCTCTTTTGAAAGAGTCAGGATACTTTGAAAAGGTAACCAGTTGTGTGTTGACAGAGCATATTCTTTAAAGATTTGTTGTGTGTTTAATGTGTCAAGTTCCTTAATACAATGCTGCCAACAGATACATGTGCTATCTTCCCAGGAGTTGAAAATGATAAAATGTAGTCTATCTGGGTAATTTTTTGAAATTCTAAACTGTATTAGCAAATCGAACCATATCTTAATGTCAACATTAGAAACAATAAATTTCCTGAAATTATTAAAAACTTTGTTTAAAGAGTTTAGTTTAGTAGGTTTGGTTCTATTATATTGAACAAGATAACAAATAAGATGCCGAGTTCTATTAGAAGAGTTACCTAATGAGAAGTATGATAATAAAGACGTTTCTTTCAATGATATAGTAGGATATAAGGATTTCCAATTTGATATGTAGTTTGGATCAATTAGATTCATAGAAGGGTATGGATTCTACACAGCCACGAATGCGAGGTCAGGGTATGGATTCTACACAGCCACGAATGGCAGGTCAGGGTATGGATTCTACACAGCCACAAATGCAAGGTCAGGATATGGATTCTACACAGCCATGAATGCGAGGTCAGGGTATGGATTCTACACAGCCACGAATGCGAGGTCAGGGAATGGATTCTACACAGCCACGAATGCGAGGTCAGGGTATGGATTCTACACAGCCACGAATGCGAGGTCAGGGTATGGATTCTACACAGCCACGAATGCGAGGTCATGCATGCTGCTTATCTTGACTTTGTTAAGGCTTTGGACACTGTCCCTCTGTGTTGGTATCACTGAAAAATAAGACAGCTTTAATGTAAATCACTACATTGTCTACTGGATTCTAAACGTGTAATCCAACAGACTCCCTGTTGTGAAACTGGTAGTCTCCCATCTGAACAGAGGTTCATTGGTAAATACTATGCTAACTTCCCTGAAGACCTATTTTAAGCAACTAGTATGCTGAGGCTGGGAACAAAACCTGCACTTTGTGTCTATGAAGTGAAGACCTTACCCACTGTGTCAAACTCACCTCCCACAGGCCATAAAACTGTAACTAGTGGGGTAACACAGGGATCAGTGCTGGACCTCTTTCCAGTTTGGCATTTATTTTGCAGCTATCTAAGTCAATGTCCCAGATGTGTGGTTGGCCAAACATGCCATTGATTACAAGCTGGACATTACTATCCACCTACCCACTAGTAAAATGCACCAACCAGGGATGAAATATGCACATACTGGTATACTGAAAATGGTCTGAAGCTAAATGCAAAAAAAAAAAAAAAAATACAGCATGGTAATTTTCAACAAAAAAACTGATCTCCAAACATATATGGCCAAAACAGAGTTGTGTTCTTATGTGAAATAATTAATGTCCAAGGGAATGTCTTCAAGATCTGAGGAAGTTATTTTACTACTATGCTTTTTTTCCTTTATGAGTCAAGTCATTGAATCCAATGCCACTTTTTGGTATGTACAAATAATGCACAACTAGAAATGGTTCATTTCCAAAGTTATATCTTCAAGATCCAATAACAGATATCGCACCACTATAGATTTCACTTATGATACCATTCATTGAATATAGTGTGTTCTTTGGTATTTACAAATTCAAGCATATCACTCAAGTCAAAAGGCCCCAACAATTTTAAAGAAAGAAAATGAATGGCCCTAAATCCTTCAAATATCCCAACAAATTAACACACCTGTCGTTATATTCAGTAGCTTACTGACTGTCCTGAGGTGGCCTCTGTCTCCCTTTTCAAGCCAGGAAAGACCCAGTCCTAATTGTAGTGCTATTTTTTGCAAAAACAGTGGTGCTAAAACACCTACACCAAGGGCATAGAATGACACCACCACATAAAGCAGACTTTCTGGAAGGATAGGTTCTTAAGTCAATGTATTCTCAGCCTGTGGTATAAGTTACCAGTATAGTTCAAGCAGAGCACTACTTTGCGTTCCTTTACAGCTAGTTTTGACAATTGGACTGTTAGGTACAAATTTATGCCAGGGTCATCATATATGGTCCGGCTTGATTTGAGAGATGAGGCCATGTTAAGATACTGTAAAGGATGTCAAGAACTTTTTAATGTATTATGTAACTTGAAGTTGTATATGGATACACATCTTATGGTTAATGTGATTGCTTTCCTAGTATTTTTCCCATGTTCTTATGAAGAAGATTCAAAAAAGAAAATATCACCTCCATTTTAATTATGCAGTAGCAGCAGTGCAATATAGGAATATAGCAACCATTGATTTAGAAAATCACTAGGATAGTGATATATGTATGCAAAACACCAAATGAAGGAAATGTACTCATGTCCTCCTATAATAAAAGGTAATGGAAATACTGCAATTTGGACAGAGTTCATTTTTAGAGCAAAGACATTTTAGGTTAGTTTATTGATGAAAACAACAGAGGGCAATAGGCATGTACTCTAGTAAGACTAGACAGGAAAAATGTGATATATCATAACCTTACAATGGCAAGACAGTAACAAATAGTTGCAAGGATGAACAGAAAAAAAGAAAGGGAACCAGACGGCAGCTGCAATTAACATGTTCTACAGCTTAATTAAATTATTCCAGGTAAAGTGTGGCAACACTATGCAAAATAACTGCAGAGGATGTAATAAGTAACAGGTCATCAGCAGGATTGGGCTTGTCAGGTGCAGATTGTAGAAGGTGTGTGATACAGAATGGTGAACAAAGTGGGATTATGACTGTTCATAACAGTTTGCTTTCCACTAGATTACAGATTTAATACTAAATACAAATCTTAAAAAATAACAGATATTAAAAACCATTGTACCTATCCTGTTTATAATTGTGAAGATTTATAAACAGAGTACACAGTTTGCAAATGTTGATCACTGAAGATTCATTTTTGATTATCCAGTGGGAGTAGTTGCTTGCATATTATAATAGCTGACTTTCTTAGGAAATAAGTGCATGTGACACATGCACGTATGATAAACTCAACCAGATGATGTTTATTTATACTGAATGTGTGTGTGTGTGTGTGTGTGTGTGTGTGTGTGTGTCAGCGCGTATGCGTGTTTGCATTTATAATAAATCATTCATGATATACACAAATTAATATACAAACTAATTGAAACAGCTTTTTGTTGCACGTCATTTGAAATTAAATTACTAGGAACAAATACAATAATAATTAAGGTGTTTTTTGACATAAAGGACTCATCTAAGATAAATGATGCCCTTCACTAGGTAAAGTGGCCATTAATGACCTTAAAAAGAAATTAGAACTGAGGCCTCATTGATTTCAGCTGTGTGTCTGTATCCCACTTTCCATGTGGTTACATATCATTACCTTTGTGACCCAAAGGGATTCACAAGCAAGTGGAACGCAAAAACTGATAAAAGAAAGTATGAAGGATAACACAAGGGCACTTGCTCTTTTTTTTTGTTCCATTTGTTTACCCACAGCAGAAAAAGAATGCTGAATGAGGTCAGCTAGAACAGCGTACAAGTAAAGTTACACTTACAGCATTTACACTCAACATCCTTTGTACAAAATATGATAGTATGTAGTATGGTATACTAAAGTTAAAAGTCTAATTTGTATTATGTTAATGAATTCTAGTTACACAACTGTAATACAACAGTTATCCGTTCTATTTGCTGCATCTCATTCTCTCACTAAGAGAAGGTACATGTAAGATTGTAAAGCCATTCTAATTTACCCTGATCATATTCAGGATAGTTGATCATGAAAAAACATTAAAAAAGAAAACTTCATAAATGCTCTTTAAATAATGATAATTTTTATTCACGAACTCTGGAAGGATAACGTAACCTTTATCTGTTATGCACATCTTAACATTTAATTAAAATGTTTCTCTCCTAAATCATGAAAGGAAAGGTCTCACTAAAGCGTTTTCTCATAAATGTATAGAGATGTTCTTTATTTTTTCTCTGCCGCAGTAGGCTAAGCTAAACAGGTAATATTCTACTAAGGATATATCAGCTGGCCAGTTCCCAAAGCTTCAGGGTACCTCCTATACACCGAAACTATTGCACAGTTTGAGTTGAGCTGCCTAAAAGGTCAGGCTTGGGCGTCTAGCCCTTCTGAGCTTTTCTGCTGCCAAAGAGAGTGCTCCTTTGTTGGCTTTTGAGGATATATGATTGGCTACTGCTGTTTCATTGCTAGCACTCTCTCTTTTAGCCTAGTGGAATGGGTGGGGAATGCCACCCTGCTAACCTAAAAAGCAGTGCCATCCCTACATAAGTTCTTGCTGGCAAAAGTGGGTTTATTTCTTCAGATTTTCCTGTCAATAAGAAAATAAAATTAAAATATGTGTTCTACTGTATCAGTTACCTTGGACAGAAATAATTTACTGGGTTTAGCTCAGGATTTAGTGTAGACTCTTGATCTTTCCTATACAGCTGTTTCTTGAAAAATAAACAAAAATATTTTTTCATGTTGTGAAGGTATTCAAGAGTTTGAACCTCAACATGATTTTGAAAGCACATGTGATATCTCCACTGAATTTAGATTCTGAGGAGAATGTGGCTTTGGACAGTAATTTTGAAGGATTCTCTTATTCTGAAAATATTTCCAGAATGATTTGGTTGTTTCAGTGGGAAAACAAAGATGTTTCCTAGTTTATCATGAAGTATTATGAATTCTTACCACTGGAATTTCTAGAATCTACTCATATTCCTTGTGTTCTGTCTGCACTGGATGATTTTTTTTAAAGTCTGCAATTTTCAGCCAGCTAGGAAGTTGCCCCTAGAAAGCAGATAGACTACCAAGTACTTTGTTATTTTAAGCTTTTAAACACTTATCTCAACTCTATTTTGGCAGCTATTGCTTTAATGAACCCATATGCTGCTAAGCACGTGGTTAAAACTAATCCCTCTCCTTCTGACAGGGATGAAAAAGTTTTTGATAAACATGGGACAGTGTATTGCTCTGCAGAACTTCTTTTTAGAATTTTCTGTTTAGAATTCTCAACTGTCAAGCTCATATGTTGAATTTTATCCTAGCCTCTTGTGAGAATATGAGGAATACTGTGACACTGGTTTTCTTTTTTGAGGAGATATCTGCTTTGTACAGCTCAGTGTCTTCTCTGTCTCAAATGACCATCCATTATTTAAGCAATAACCCACGCCTGGGTGTGAGTAATGCTGGATATACCCACGGTTGGTGTGGTTTGGTCACGAGGGCGAAGCCCAAGTGACCAAACAAAGGAAACCTTGGCTAAATCCAGCATTACCCACACCCAGAAGTGGGTTAGTGCTATTATACAATGACATTATTTAAGAAAAAAAATACTTACTTTTCTTAAATAATGGCATTGTATAATGCCTCTGTGCTGCCCTTCCACAGCTGTCTGGTATTCTGCGGCAGTTCTGATATACTGTGCATGTGTATGCTTATGCAGTACATCAGAGCTGTAGGTGGAAGCAACGGAGAAAGCAAGATCTCCATTGCTTTTTAGAAACTGTCTCGCTATGTTAAAGGAGTTTAACATAGCGAGACAGCTTTAAAAAAAGCAACGGAGATCTTCCTTTCTCCTTTGCTTCCTTTCTCCATTGCTTTTTTTAACTGACTCCTTTAACATAGCGAGTCAGTTTCTAAAAAGCAACGGAGATCTTGCATTCTCCGTTGCTGTAAAAAAAAAAAGACATATACTAATGGAAAAAGTCCGGGCGACCGGACATTTTTCCATTAGTATATGTCTTTGATTTACAACGTGCACACTGACCAATCAGCATGCACGTTTTGGAATATTAATGGGGGGGTCGCTGTATAATTGAAATGATCTTATGATTCTGCTGATGTCATTTCCAGGACTGCTGCCATAGAAGTTGCTATTAGGATTATCTGGTTACATTCTCAAAACCTCCCAGACGTGACAAAAGTGTGATTAGGAATTTTTCTTTGGCTGGAGAACTAGTTTTTAGACACTCTGCTGCAGAAGTCATTAAAAAGTTTGATGAGAGAAGTTAGCTGATTTAAAGGATCTATCAGATTTTTTCAGTTCTCCTTCTCTAAGTTTGCTAAGGGATTTAATGCTTCCTCCCCTACTTTTTTTGAAAACCAAAATAAATAGTCCCTGCAAGCTGGTGAAAAGAAAATCTGTAAAAAGCAATGGCAGGGAGGTCCTCAACAGAAAGCAGAAATTCACACAGAACAAAGGACAGTCTAATAAGTCTGCATAATGGGTCTATATTAGATCACCGACCGCTTAAAAAAGTGAACGGTGATTAATCTACCCTATGTAAGTGAAAGCTTACAATCTCAAACTGTCAGAACAGCAATTTATTTCCTAAGGGAAAAAATCGCTGTTCCAAAACACATACACACAACACAAGCACACCAAACAAACAGCAATCCACACACATACACCTAAAATCTTACACCTAACCCTACATTAAACTATACACACACCACTAACTATTCACTTACCTTAACCCAAACCCTAACCCTAAGGTCCGTCACTATTGCACACTTACCTCACCCCCTCCCTATCCCTAACTCACCTAACCCACCCTAACCCTCAAGCCCACACAATCTCACACTTACCTCACCCGCTCCCTATCCCTAACTCACCTAACCCGCCCTAACCCTCACATCCACACAATCGCACACTTACCTGAACCCGACCCGTAACTTTCCACCACAGCACTGTAAATACCGAAGCAACAGAAACGGACAACCAAATTTTTTCCCTAGGAAAAAGTTTGGGTTTCCGTTGCTTCAATATTTTAAACTTTGACTCCATAGGGTTCGATATTAGAACATTCAAAGGTTTGAAACCTGAATGTTGTAATATAGACCCCTGAATAACTATATGAAGGATTTGTAAGCCCCTCTCATTGTGGCAGTCCATTTTACCTTCCTGTAAGTAGGAACCTGCATGTCTCTGTTTGACGTCTACACATGGCAGAGAGACTGCCTCCCTTCTTTTGAGGGGCTTCACACGAGACTCTTCTTTTCCCTCTTGTCAGTTAGCATATCCTTACATGGGGGGGTTAATATAAATTGTCCCTCCCCCTCAGTCAGCAGAATGATCTTATTCCAGGATGTTCTTGGTGTCAAAGCAAGAAGACCCTTGGATACCAGTTCTAGATCTGTCTTTTCTGAATCAGTTCTGATAGTTCCCCAAGTTCAAAATGCTATCACTTCATAACTTCTTTCCCATTATTCACTGTTTAATTTCTCCAAGTATTTTGGGTTTCTAATATAATGACTGGAGTGAACCCCGTTCATAAGTCAGGGTTTAATTAAAGTTCATGAAATTAGTTTTGTTTTGATCTTTGATATTAGCCAAAAGTGTCTTCACATTACCCACAATATGCCCAGAATTGAATCCTTCTGCAGTTTTTATGGAGTTACGTGGACTGGTAGCATGCTGAAATACGATTATAGATTTTTTTTATTAGACCCATTGCTCCAACTACTATTGAAACTGTTTGTGTATCTTTCTTCCAAATTACTCTTAATTCTGCCTGTGAGATTTGATGCTTTATGGCTTTTTTTCTCTAAATATGAGACACTGTAATCACTAGGCATAGCAATTTCAGTGATCAATGGTGCTTTTTTTTCCATGGAATACTATATCTGGTTTTCTCACACCTATTTTTTGAATTGTTAGTAACGGGTGATCACATTTAATGTACATTTCATCATTCTCTATAATGCTTTGTGGTTCATGTTTCCAATGCTTCTCCACTACTTCCATATTGCAGTATTTGCACAATCCCCACTGCAACAATCTTGTAATATAATTGTGCCTTTCAGTGTACAGGCCTCTGCCATGAGTGCATCACACCCACCAACAAGGTGTGCAACTGTTTCCAGTTCTTTTTTATAGAACTGACATTTGTCTGTTTTCCCCATATGTTCAGTGAACTTTGTAAACCAATGTGTATGTAGTCTGCTATTCTTGGATGCCATTATTAGCCTTTAATCATAGGTTCATAGGTTCATAGGTTCATACTAGGCTATCTGCCCTAGGGCATTTATAAGCCTAGCCAGAATGTGTTTGGCTTTCACCACCCATTTTAAATTTATTTTGCTATGCCCTTTTTCGAGGTTAGTATACTGTGCCTCTGTCTAACAGTGACATAGAAGTGATACCCGGGGTAAACCTATGATCTCCCATCCACTCATCAAGATTTCTATTGAAGAGAGTCAATGAGGGACTCTGCCTAACCTGGACTGGGATTTTATTCCAGAGGGAAGGGAGCCTCTGGGTTATGAATCTGTCCCTCCAGCATGTCCTATTTATTTCAGTGCTGAGGTTCAAGTCTCTCAAGCACGTAGCTCGATGGGATTTGGATTTTCTGAGGTGCAGCATGTCCATTAATTCTGGGCTGGACATGGCTTTATACATCAGGCACAGATCGCCTCTGAAAAGGCAGTATGCCACTGAGTAGAGCTGCAGTTTCTTTAACCGGGCAGCATATGGCATCTGTTTGAGCCCTTTGATCCTCTTGGTGAGGTACTTTTGGGGTCTTTCCAGTTGCTGCAGGTGTCTGGTAAGGTACATCCCAAAAGGGGCATTGTACTCAATTATGGGCCTGATGAGGGATGAGTAAAGAGGCACGATGACCTCCCCTGATCTAGATGTGAATCCCTTCATGATTAGGTGGGCTATATAAAATGTTTTTCTAACCACTTTGGCCACGTGGTTGTCAAATGAGAGATCGCTATCAACTTGGGTCCCCAGGTACCTAATTACTTCTTCTGTACTTAATGGATTACCACCTATGTGGTAATTTGTGGGCACTTTTTTTTTGCCAAAGGGGATGACTATACACTTTTTGGCATTTAGCCTTTGGCCATGGCTCTGGCACCAGTTGTCTGTTTCTATGAGGCCCTTTTGGAGGATGCTTGTGTCGGCTGGAGAGTCGATTATGGTGCCCAGTTTGCAGTCATCTGTGAACTTGGTCAGCCACAGTCCTTCCGTGTTGGCCTGTACCTCCGAGAAATATATACCGAACAAGAGAGGTCCCAGGACTGAGCCTTGTGGGACACCACTTGTAACTGGTTTGGAGTCTGACATGTCTCCAGCAATTCTAACCATGTGGGTTCTATCCTTGAGCCAGTTTGCAATCCATCTAGTGACATAGGGGTTTATATTTAAGCTGGTGAGCTTATCTATAATGCCCGAGTGGGGTATTGTATCGAAGGCTTTTGCGAGGTCCATGTAGGCTGTGTGGACAACCTTCCCCTCGTCAATGGCCATGGTGACTGTTTCAAAGAAATCAACCAGGTTTAAGAGGCAGGATCTGCCCTTAACAAAGCCGAACTGGGTAGGATCCAGTGTCTGTAGGTCCCCAATATCTTTATTTATGAGGTCCATGGTGATCCTTTCCATAGCTTTGCAGACCAAGCTAGTCAGGCTTATGGGGCGATTGTTTCCAGGATCCGTAGAGGCACCACCTTTATGGAGAGGGACCACTGTTGCTGTACGCCACTCTTTGGGCACATATCCTGTAGTAAGGCTGAGATTGAACAGTAGTTTTATGTTTGGGTTTAGCTCTTCTTGGAGTTCATGTAGGATGCAGCCCGGGACACCGTCTGGTCCCATTGATGTTGTGTTTTTTGCTTTGGAGAGGGCGGCTCTTACCTGAGCATCTGAGATGTCAGGGGGGCAGCACTCTGCTGGGATAGATATTTGTCTTTTTGGTGGGGAGGGGGGGAGATGTTTGCACTGAACCTGTCAGCTAGGATGTTGGCAATGTCTGTGGGTTCGGTGTATTTTTTGTCATTTTGGACTAATTCTGAGCATATCTGGGAATTACCACCCAGGTTCCTAACATAACTAAAGAAAGCCTTGTGATTATCCTTAGTGTCCTGTGCAATTTTTCTCTTGAAGCTGGCCTTAGACAATTTTATGAGTGCCCATAGTTTTTTGCTAATACTGATCAGTGATGCCTTCCCTTTTTGGGATTTTGCTCTATCACTCTATGGTGTTTGGAGAAACCTTCATATTTTCCAGTGTTCTCAGGAAGGCCGAGTGGGGTTCCTGGGTTTGGGAGGGTGGTCTGTAGCAGGCTATAAACTGGAAGGCAGTTTTACCCACTGTTAGTTGCACATGGATAGTCTCTGATGCTTCGTGCTTTGCCACCAACCTGGAGGTGTGGGTATCTTTGAAGAATATCGATACTCCCCCTCCTTTTGTGGTTCGGTCCAAGTTTTGGGGCTGAAAAGCATGGTATGAGGTATAACCTGGTAGTGCTGGGGTGCTCTTGGGAGCCCTGAACCAGGTTTCTGTTACTGCACAGATATCAATGTTCTCCATGCTAAGGAGAGTTTCGAGTGTGCATCTTGAGGTTTAGACTTCTGGCGTTGAGTAGCATTACTCTTAGTTTCTTATCCCTTGTGATACCTATGGAGGTGGGTTTGTCTTTTGAGCCTTGCCTAAAAAGGCACTATGGGGTAGCAAGAGCCTTTGCCAATATCCGAAAGCCCAGGGGTGACAGGTGCAAGCCGTCCCTAGCGAAGCATCGTGGCTTGTCGAGCATATCATCCCAAGCTGACAGGCATTGGATCCCCTTTGAATGACACCAGTACTTAAGCCAGTTGTTGAAATTGATCATCTTGTCTTCATATTGTGGCATCATTCTTGGTGAGGGTAAGATGCTACTCAAGGTCAGGGTCATACCGGCCTGGGCTACATGCTCAGAGAGCTCCTCTATGTCTCTTTTCATGTAGTCCAGGGAGGTACGTCTCAGGTCATTCACACTAGCATGGACAATGACTGAGTCATATTTGTACTTGCCTTGGAGTGACCTGAGTGTTTGTGTTATGTGGCGGACCTTAGCGCCCGACAGGCTGCTCACCGTGACCCTCTCCTTGTTCAGCCTGGTGAGCGGGACGTCAGTGTGCCTGATGATAGAGTCACCTATTACAAGTGTATCAGGTGTGTTGTTTAGTCTTAAGGGCTGTGACTGTTCGGCACACTGGCTTTGTGAGATATGTGTTGGACGTGTTTTGTTATGGGGGAGCGGTTGCTTGAGTGTCTGCTTTGGAGGTCTCTGCTGCTTAGGCAGATCTTTATTTAGAGCCTCCGAGTATGTTTTTGTGTGATTATGTGTTTGGTTTGCTGTCGTGGTAGGTCTATGTGAGACTGGAATTGTAGTGAGTGTGGTTTCCTTCTCCTCCTGACTGGTTATGCCAGTACTGAGTTGAGAGAGCTTAGCCTCCAGTTTGGCTATATGGTTGCATCTCTCACATGTGTTGGAATTTGTTGGGAGGAGGAGAGGGTTGTCTGTGCACATGAGGTAGTTGTAACATTGCTTCAAGATTCCCAGATTCACCAGCTGGACCAGAGAGGAGATTGACAACTGACCTTTGGACATGCTAGAATAATATTGGGAATTCCTTTATAATTGAAAACAAGGGCCAGTGGGGAGTGAGGGTGTAGTGCTTTTAATTTTTAGTGCTGACTTATATAATTGCTTTAGTGAGCAAGTGCCAGATAACTTAAGTGCAATGTGTTACAGGTAACTTAAATGCAAAAACGACAAACAGTAACTTTCTTTCAAGTGAAACAAGGAAATAAGTACAGTAAGCAATGTAGATATCACTAGTGATCCACAGAAGTGCTGAGAAGCCATGTATTAGGTGGAATTAGCATTCCAGGGAAATAACAAGCAAGCAAACAACAAGCATATAAACAAAGCTAGATTCAGCAGGCCTGGATCTAGTCTATGCTACAGCAAACAAGGTGTACCAATTTCAGTAAGATACAGGTCAAATATTCAGGCACTATAAACTTTTAACCAGAAATTCCCAGCTCAGAAGGGCAGAGTCCAGCCTCTTCTCCCACAAGAGTGCAGACTACGAACCTTCTTAATGTAAAATAACTGGCCTGAAGCCCAAGTGCTTAAACCAGAACTAATACACTTTAAGAATAACAGACACTGGGCTCTCATTCAGCAGTTCCCAACTTAGAAGGATAAAAGCTACCTATCCTGCCACCACAGTGCATGCCACAAACCGTCCTAATGTAAAACAACTGGTCTGAAGCCCAAGTGCTTAATCCAAAAGACTTGGAATGATAGCTACACTTTAATCAAGTTACTACCAAGCAGTAATAAATACAATTGAATACTTTAGAGAATGCCTGGATTAGTGCTGAAGTTACACAAACAAAGCTAGATCCAGCAGGGCCGAATCCAGTCTATGCCACAGCAAACAAGGCGCACCAACTTCAGTAAGAAGCAGTTCAGATATGCATGCACTATAAGCCTTTAACCAGAAATTCCCAGCTCAGAAGGGCAGAGTCCAGCCTCTCCTCCCACAAGAGTGCAGACCACGAACCCTCTTAATGTAATATAACTGGCCTGAAAGCCCAAGTGCTTAAACCAGAATTAATACACTTTTAGAATAACAGACACTGAGCCCTCAATCAGCAGTTCCCAACCTAGAAGGATGTAATCTACCTGTTCTGCCACTACAGTGCAGACCACAAACCTTCTCAGTGCAAAACAACTGGTCCAAAGCCAAAGTGTTTAAACCAAAAGGCTTAGAATGAGTTACACCAAGCAGTAATAAATACAATTGAGTACTTTTAAGATGATGCAAAAGTAAAATAAAGTAGGTAGAAACATGAGTACAGTAAAAGCAGATGAAATTTTTTTTTTCTGAACAAGTGCTGAGATCAAAGAAACAGATTTGAGTGCTGAAACTAGAAAACTGGCTAGTTATAAGAAAAAAGAACTAAGCTAGAACGCTTCCCTCCAACACAGAAGGGCTTGGGGGCTCAGAAGCCTACAAATAGTCTATACCACTTAACAGGAAAGGCAGGAAACAAGCTTAATTTTTTTTCTGTTTCCCAGATGCTCTCTTTGTACACAGTAGGAGTGCCTGAAATCAGAATATGATCTCACTGCACTCAGTTGAGTGAGCAAATGAGATGGGCCCAGAAGGAGTATTCAAACACAAATTTACAAGAGGGGCGGGCAGTTTCAAGGCCACTAAGATTAACACCAAAACCAAAACAAAAACAGGGAGGGTGGGTGGGACTAACTGAAGAGCAGAGTCAAAACTTCCAGTTCAGTTAATATTCCTGCAATACAGTTAAAATCAATTTAAATACTGTATTTTTTGAAAAAAAAAGTGCAGATAAAGGTACTTAAATTCTCTTATACGTCCAGTTGAATACAGCTAGTTCTTAGCCGGCCAAAGCTGAGGTTTTTAAGCAGAAAATATTTCACACTGTACCACTTAAATAGGCAAGGACAGGACATCAAAGAATGTGGCTACCCCCACACCTGTAATTACTAACAAATAACAAAATTCAGCAAACACTGACTTCAGCAAACACTTCAGCAAATCCTTTGGTTTAAACTCTTATCTCTTTAAGGGAGGAAGGATGGCATAATGTTTACCTTGCAGACACAAGGTGCAGGGTTTGATTCTCACATGGGGTAATTGGCTAGGCTTAAAATGTCCCACAGTCATAGTTAGCCTTGTACTAATCCATGAGCCAAGCATTCTTGCATCAAATCCTGACCAACATGAAGTTGCTCCTGGAGATCTCTATACTTACAGCTATATGTATGGCTTTTCCAGGTTTATCCCATTCTCATCTGATCTTATCCTTATATTCTTTCTTTTCTGGAGGGCACATTCAGTTGCAATCTGTTTTTTGTGTTCTTCTGGTTTAATTTCAGTTCTTGTTTGCCACTGCTAAACTAATCAGAGAATCATCTTAGATTTATTCTCCTTATGTTGTAAAACTTTCACTATGTTGGCATTTGATGAGGTCAGCAGATATGTATGCAGTACCATGACTGCAGATCTATACACATAATCAATTTTGAGGAGGCCCATACCTTCTTCAAAGCATGGAATATATCATCTTGATATGCACTGATTTTTATATATTGTTTGATAAGCGTGAAACATTTTTCATGTTTTTCTGTCCAACAGATCCAATACCATTGGGGGCAGTCAATCACGCCAAAAACTGCATGTTAAAATAGAACAATCTAATTAAATTCTAGCTTAGACTTTATTCTCAGATGTTAAGGCTATTTATAATATTAGTTTTACTCTTCTCAAGTATTCCTTACTGAGTTTTATTTACATTTGCTTATGTTTTATTGCCAGTCCTTCATCATTTCTCAAATATTTATTCACTCTTTACTGCTTAAGTTCCTTTATATCACGTTCCTGTGCTAGATTGATATTTGTTTGGTAATACAACTTTCCTGGTTTAAATGTTGCTTTAGCAGATTTATTATGAACAAATGCCATTTTATATCATATAAGAAAGTTTTTACCACTTGCATTTGTGCTCTCAGCTCCTCATTTAATGAAATATACAGTTTTAAGTCATCCACCAAAGGTAGATGAGAAATGTTTAAGCAAGTTTGTTTTCTGGGAGACAAATTATAACCAATATCTAATCTGTTAAGAAAACACCTTAATGGGTTAAGGGCAAAGCAAAACAATAGTAGTAACAAACACACACCCTGGAATACCCCCCTTTGAATTGTTATTACTGGGGTAATAATTTGCCCTTTTCCTTGGCTTAATTGCAAAGTTGTTTGCCACTCACTGTTTCATGGTCACTGTAATGTAATTGATTAATGTAAGATGTGTCTTATATATCTGTAAGCACTCCTTTATCCATGAATGTGGGCTGCTGTCACATTCTTTTTTGCAATCTATCCATGCCATACTTGGAGTCTTCCCCTTTTTACAATTCTCCATTATGGCTTTATTTTTCCACAAATGATCCTTTGTTCCATATGACTTTCTTTTATTAGCCTTTCCTTCAATTACCATGATTGTATTTTCTTCTAAATGATTATAAACTCTGTCTGCATCCATTACAATATATAGTTTGTACGTTGTTGCATGGTAAGTTATTGCTCTATTGTTTTGAGGATGACTTACAGGTTTACTTTTAAGAAGAAGTATCATTTTTCCTGTTGTTACCTATGCTGGTGTCTGTTTGGGATGTCACATAAGTAGTTCTTACTCCAGGATAAATGTGTATGTAACTATGTTAATACTTTTAACCAGACATTAGGTACTGCATCTGGGCTTGGGGGGGGGGGGCACATCCAAATAGGAACTTTTCATAATGTTGTGTCAATTTTTCTGGTTGTTACTTTATCACATTTCATAACTTGTGCATTTAAACTCCTTACTGTTTCTTTTTTTTTTTTTTTTTTTATCCAGTCGGTATCTTTGTTATGTTCCCAGGCTCTTCATAAAGATTTCTCTAATATGTGTCTATTTCCTGTAACATTTCTATTCCTTTTGCATTGTTTTTCAATTGTCTATAATTTTTTTAGGTCATCAATGAATTGCTTATCTTGTACTTTTCCTTTATATTTATCTGCTTCTAAGTTTTTTCGGCTGTGCTGATATCTTTTGTTTATCATTTGAAACAATGTGTGATAGATCCTGATCTGTTCTGTTACTGTGTGATGCTTTTATAACATATATCTTTCCAAGTATTTTGCTGATCTGTTCCCTCTTCTATATTCATCTAGCACTGACACTTCTTATTTTAATTGCTTTATAGTTTTCTCTATTCAATGCTTCCGTCATTTTATTTCTTCCCTTCCTTTCACTTATTGCTTTTTTAGTAAGACGTTATATGTTATTATTTTTACTGCAGAATAATATATCCTGTATACTTCTGTTATATCTCATAAATTTATGTTAAGTCTTGATTTCTCTGTTCATCTATTTTATGTGACTTCTATCATTTTGGGTCTTATTTACTTTGTCATTTGTTTCTTTCATTTATTTTAATATGTCTATCCATCTCTATTAAATCTAGCAAATCTTCCTCTGGATCATTTTCTTCTATACAAAGGGCACATTATTTGCTCTTTGTCTCCTGTGGGCAACCATTACTAGAATCACAAAAATGTGTAGGCACCCACACAAAAGGGAATAGCTGATACATTCCACATCACTCTGTATTTTATTTCTAAAACACAGTTAGAAAACACATAAATAAAATCAATAACACCATGTTTTCATCTACAAAAAGAAGACTTCCTCAGATGCAATTACACAACATATAAAACACCCATTTTATACTATCACCAATTTCTAATTTCCAATAAAAAGAAAAGAGCAATTAAAAGTAATTCAGCAAACAAAATTAGCATTTGAACTAAAGTTAAGTGAATGAATGATAGTACTTTAAAAGTGTTTAAACAGTATCTAAGAAAACATAAATAAAATCTCCAAAGGAAATGTCGAATTCCAAAAAAAAGCATATACTGCGTTACATAATAAATGTTTAAAAATATGTATACATATCCTTACTCGTGAAACATGATATATTAAAAAGTGATATCATGACATTCAGTATATTCAAAAGGTGCTAACCCCTCCAGTGGGATATCAATAGAAGGCAAGTATTTTAAAAAATGCATATAGATTATAAAAAGATTCTATAAATAAATACAACCGTAGTAAAATGTTTTTTTAAAAAAATTATACTATGACCATTTTGTAAAAAATGTTTTAATGTGTATAAAAAAAGGAAATATGTAAATAAATAAAACTAAGTAAAACTTTACTCATTAAGAAAACTACAGTGTCAATAAAAAGATGTAAAACAATGCAGTTGTAAAAGTTATTATGTTTAATTTCCATAATACTTATATAAATGACTTATAAAAAAATTTAATTTTGGAAAATCATAACTTGGCAGCCCTCAATTTTAAAATAGGTTCTAATGAAATATTTTTGTTTAATCCTGGGGGTTTATTGGCTTCCAAAGTTATCTGCCAATAAAATTCTCTGTATTCAATCAATATTTCCCAATGTCCCCCTCTTGTATCCATGGGTATAACTTCCAATACAAAAAATAAAAATGTAGTCTCCTTACAGCACAGCTCAGGCTGTGTGTGTATATAGTGCATGTTTCCATTTTTAGTCTTAACACCATAACAATGTTCATAAATCCTTTTCTTAAGTTTATGTTTTGTTATACTGATGTAAAAAGCATCACATGCCTCACACTGTGCAAGGTAAATCACACTTACTGGATTACAATTAGCAAATGTATTCCCCTAATAAATGTTTTCCTACCCTTAAAGCATACTGCTTCTCCAGGACAGATGTGTAAACATTGAGGGCAAGCCCCACGTGTAAAAGTCCCCTTCCTTTTGTTATTGTTGAACCTATTACCATAGGAGGGGGAACTCTTAGATTCTAATAAATCTTTGATGTTTTGCCCTTTCTTAAAAATAACCTTAAGAGGCCTCCTAAAAATGTTCTCCAAATCAGATAAACTGGCAAACTTCTCCCATTCTTTTTCCATACTACTTTAAATAATATGAGCATAACCACTAAAATGCATTACGAACGTTCTTCTAAATATATTGCTGGATTCATTGGGTTCATTCTTTTTAACATTTAACCCCAAGTTTTCCCCAGCAGAGATGAACATTTATCATGTCTGCCTTCCAACACTTCTTCCTTAACTTCCTTAATGAGTTCATACAGATAGTCCCTCTCCTTAAACATGCCTTCAAACATTTTACATTCCTCAAAAAAGTCTATGTCCTTAGAGGTCATTCTACTTGCCCTAAAATATTGACCTTTGATAATGCTTCTTTTTTGATGAAGGGGTGTGCACTTGTGAAATATAAATAAAAAATAGTAAAAGTCTCTTTACTATAAACTGTGGACTTAAATTAATTATCAGATTTATGAATTATTAAGTCTAAGTAAATCATCTTATCATAACTAATAGTATAAGTGCATTTCAAAAATTTAGTGGTATTCAAGATATACTCAAGAAATTATCTCAATTTTTCTTCTGAATCTACCCAGAAGATGCATAAATCATCCAAATATCTTTTATGCAAACACCAACTGGAAGCAAAATTTTAACTGAAAATGTATTTCTCTTCCCATATAGACAATATAATATAAGCAGAGGTGGGGGGTACAAGTTGCATCCATAGCTACACCCCTTATTTGATGAAATACTCTTACTCAAAAAAATAAAATAATTTTTCAAAACTAATTCCATAAGTTCTAAACATGTGCGGAACTCATCCTGAGTTTACTATCTAAATATTTAACCAAAGGTTCTGTTTTGGATCCCTCCTCAGATACAATTGGTCTGAGAGGTTCTGTGGTTCATCAACATTTTTATGTATTTTAGGAATCCCAA
>NC_056726.1:1614823824-1614841324 GCF_019279795.1 Protopterus annectens | reverse complement strand
GTGAGTGTTTCATAATTGCAGATCCATCTTTCGTGTTGTGGGTAATAAGAGAGTGTGTTGGATAACACTACTGTTTTCACAGTTGTGACAGTAGTCTTACAAGAGTGATTGAAGCACTATTTTATGTTTGAAATTACAGCTGTGAAGAATAGATTTATGTTTGAATACACCACTTTGGAATATTATTATTTTGAGTTTAAATTACTGGATTGCTACACATGTCTAGTAGGGATTAGTGGTTTGAATCTGTCAGTGTTTACGGCATTGGTTATTTGTGTATCGAATATGTGGCCATCTATATTCTGGCTTGTCAGGGAAGTGACGTGTCAATGTTATGGTTCTGGGTTTTCGTTTGTCGATGTTTTGAACATTCAGTGTTCCAGTGGTAACCGATATATATATATATATATATATATATATATATATATATATATATATATGTGTGTGTGTGTGTGTGTGTGTGTGTGTGTGTATATATATATATGTGTGTGTGTGTGTGTGTGTGTGTATATATATATATATATATATATATATATATATGTGTGTGTGTGTGTGTGTGTGTGTGTGTGTGTATATATATATATATATATATATATATATATATATATATATATATATGGTTTCACTTCAGAATCTCAAATTACTGAAAGCTCGAACGTCATATGACCAAGACCATATGTTTCTGCAGGGGGAAAGCCTCCCTGCACCCTCCCCACTCAAATATACCATCTCTGTCATTGCACTGTAGTGAGGATATGGGAAATCTCATATTCTGCACTTCTGCATACAGCACAGAATGGGAGATTTCCCTTTTCCCCACTGTAGTGTGATCCCGGAGTTGGTATATTTAAGTAGGGGGTGTGTAGAGGGTGCAGGGGGTCTTGACCCCCTGCAGAAATTATGTATTTTGTTTTTTTTTATTTCACTTTGGGATTTCAAGTTTCTGAAAACTTGATCATATGGTCTCGACCATATAAAGTTAGGGCTTTCAGTAATTTGAGATTCTGAAGTGAAACTATATATATATATATATATATATATATATATATATATATATATATATATTATTTATCTTATATATGTTTACATGTATATTTTTTATGATGTGATATATTATTTTTAGTTGTTAGCACATTAAATGGTCCCAAGCAGCTTTGATTCTTTGATTGTTTAATTAACTGACCATGGGCAAGATAGTTCTTTAGCTGGCTGTTTTTACTCTGTGTATGGTCTGAAGAAGCCTAGTTGGTGAAACCGCTTACCTGTTTATGTCTTCTGTTTTTGTTTATTAAACAGTTCCACATTTTTATACATCTGATTACTGCATTTTTATGGTTATACTCAGCCTTGGTCTGCTCTGTTTTTTTCTGTGCTCTACTTGGACTGCTTTTTGGATTTATTCTCTACAGTGGGGCATTTGTTCCTTGGAGGTGCCTCATTTTATTTATTTTCCTTTTACTGCCTTCTCACTTTCCTGGTTACATGGCTGAGGGGCACTCTACTAATATTGAACTGGCTTATAATCCTGAGAGTGATATACAAGTAAAATGCAGCTCAGAGAGATTTATGAGCTGTATTATGAGTGAAAACAACCTGTTGATGCTCTTTGAAGCTACTTCTCATTCTGCCACGAAAGCTGAGGACTCAGTGGATCTCTCAGGGCTATGTATAGGGATAGAGCATTTTTATGGTTATACTCTGCCTTGGTCTGCTCTGCTGTTTCTGTGTTCTACTTGGACTTATTTTTAGATTCATTCTTATTTATATTTCACAAGTGTAGACCCCTTCTGTCAAAAAAGAAGCATTATCAAAGGTCAATATGTTAGGGCAAGTAGAATGACCTCTAAGGACGTGGACTTTTTTGAGAAATGTAAAATACTAGAAGGTATGTTTATGGAGATTGGCTAACCATATGAACTCATTAAGGATGTTAAAGAAGAAGTGCTGAAAGGCAGATAAAATAAATTTTTACCCCTGCTTTGGAAAAACTTGGGGTTAAATTTTGAAAAGACTGAATCCAATGAATCCAACAATATATTTAGCAGTGCTTTTGTAATGAATTTTAATGGGGATGCTCATATTATTAAAAGTATAATGTAAAAAGAATGGGAGAAGTTTGCCAGTTTAACTGATATGGATACTATTTTTAGAGGCCCCTTAAGATTATTTTTAAGAAAGGGGAAAACATCAGATATTTATTAGACTCTAAGAGTTCCCCCTCCTATGGTTGTAGGAATAATAATAACAAAAGGAATGGGACTTTTAAATGTGAGATTTGCCCTCAATGCTTTAGCATCAGTCCTGGTGAAAGGGTATACCTTAAGGGTATGAAAAAATGTATTAAGGGGAATATGTTTGCTATTTGTAATCCAGTAAGCATGATTTACCTTGCGCAGTGTGAGGCATGTTATGCTTTTTACATTGGTAAGGAGGAACGTAAACTTAAGTAAAGGATTTATGAACACTGTTATTATGTTAAGACTAAAAATGGAAAAAAATGCACTATATACACACATCTTGAGCTGTAAGGAGAATACATTTTTATTTTTTGTATTGGAAGTTATACCCATGGATACAAGAGTGGGACCTTGGGAAATGATGACTGAGTACAGATAAGTTTATTGGCAGATACATTTGCAAGCCAATAAACCCCCAGGATTAAATGAAAATATTTAATTTGCACCTATTTTAAAATTGAGGGCTGCCAAATTATGAGGTTCCAAAAAAACTTTTTATGAAGCCTTCATACAATTGTTATAAAATTTATACATATCTTTTTACATCTACTTAATGACATTCTGCAGTTTTTTATAATAAGTAAAGTTTCACTTAGTTTTATTTATTTACATATTTCCCTTTTTTATGCACAAAAAAAAAATGGCAAAATGGTCATAATATAATACTTTTTAAATACATTTTACTACGGTTGTATTTATTAATAGACTCTTTTTATAATATATATCTATTTTTTGTACAATACTTGCCATCTATGGATGTCCCACTGGAGGGGGTTAGCACATTTTGAGTATATTGAATGTCATGGTATTCTTTTATATATATATATAGGGTCTAGGACTATTCACTGAAAGCACAATTTACTGAAAGTCAAATGAGTGTGCACAAATCACTGAAAGCTCAATTCACTGAAAACAAAATTCACCGAAACACATTTCACTGAAAGTTATATATGGTCTTTTCCCCACTGTAGTGCGAACCTGGAGTTAGTATATATAGTTAGGAGAGTGTGGGGTCACCGCCCCCCCACATTGGGTGGTGTGGAGGGCATAGCCCCCCACATAGTTTGGATATATATTACATTTAGAAAAGAGTAATTTATTGGAATTGTAAGTATCCATGCATACAGTTCAAAATATTTAAAATAGGTGGGGGCCTACGCTATGTTGTAGCCTGCATTATCTGCTGCTCCTTTATATGGAAACTCTTTGGCGCATTGCACCACAACATTGCCTGGGTCCGATTTGCCACTGTTTCCTGTTCTTTCCCTTGCTGTGCATATCCAGCTGAAGTTTTGCACTGGTTTTCTATGGAAGGCTCCAGAGCATTATCATGTGGCTAGTGAGTCAGATGCTTCCCATACCACCCATTTCTCCTTAATTTGGGGACTTACTGTTCCATCATGTTGAGACCTTATCCATGTTGGATTTTCTACACTTCTCAGGTATTCCATAATTTCAGTATCTTTTTCTTTACCTTCTCCTTTATTAATCTTCTTTTCTTCTTTCCCCCTTGTTTTCTTATTTTTTGCATTGTGAAATTTCCATATCCTGTTGCCATTACCTGTATTTCTCTTCAAATATCTTTGGTGCTAGTTTTTGTATTCATTAGGTTCTTCTTCCAAAGTCTCCCATTCCATCTGTTTCTTCTTAATTTGGGGACTAATTGTACTCTGTGTAAGACTTTCTACACTAAATCCTTCACTTTGTAGGCTTTCCATAACTTCAGTTTCTACTTGATTAACTTCAACGTCATATTCTGTTCTGTGTTCCCCCTCTGTATTCGTATTTTTTTGTTTTGTGAAATTTTCCATATCTGGGTGCCTTGGCTTGTATTTCTCTTCAAATATCTTTGGAGCTGATTTTTTGTATTGATTAATTTGGCTTTCACCTTTGCATAAATATTGTACCATATCAGATGGCTTTTCCATGCCCATATTTCTTTTTATATACCTCTCAAAAATCTTTGGGTTTTGCTCTTTATACCTTTGCAGTTCTTCTGTCACTTCTTGTTTCCAAATGGCCCAAAGTTTATTTGTTTATGTAACATTTTCAAGGATCTATTGTATTAATTAATGTAAATTTGCTTTGACACTTTTTCTTGTGAAAACATTTTTTTTGTCTAGTTTCTGTCTTAATTTTTTAAATATCTTCTACCTGGAAATTTTAGGCTTCTTGCATAATAGTAACAATACATAATTTATTCCTTATCTTCAATAGTCCACTCATCTTTATGGCTCTTATGTTGGCATATCAGTTTTTGTGATTTTTATGGACGACTATTGCCTTCTATGGGGGGAGGGGGCATCCTTTTCATGAGCCTGGCCTAACCCCATTGTGGGAATGTTTCTGTGTCTTGAGGATTCTACACTGACATTTTTTCCAGTACTGGCACCATAGCACACACCAGGACTGGTCAGTTTTTTATCCTGCGACTTGTGTACCCAGCTGTCATTTTTATTTTTAACCTAGCTCTCTCCATGATATATGCTATATAAGATACAATCTATACATCAGTATCATCTTGGTGAGATTTTGTGAAAACAGGGTCCACCACATCAAGCTACTCACCAAGACTTGAGGATGACTTTAGTGCCAGCAATATTATTCCTGTTTTCTTGCCAGTTCATCTTTCCATTTGGCACCCTTCATCATCTCTCCATTTGGATTCCTTTCATCATCACTCTATTTGGACCCCTTCATCATCTCTCCATTTGGATTCCTTTCATCATCACTCTGTTTGGACCCCTTCATCATCTCTCCATTTAGCCTCTTTCAACATCAGGTATAAGTTGTCCCTCTCACTTACACAACTGAACTTCCATCATAATAGTTTAATTAGGCTTCTCCACTCTCCAGAACTGGTATCCCTCCTGTATGAGTCTGTTGCTACATATTCCTTTTTTTCCTTTCTAAACTTTCATAATCCTGATCAAAATGTACTTTAGCTATTTACTAATATTACTGATATTCATAAATCTCATTAGTTTAAATATGAAAAGAATCCAATGCAGAAAAATAGCTTCCAGCCACAGAAAGCCATCTATTTTTTGTCATAAATTTTGTTTTGATTTTGATTCAAACTGCTTGTTTACTGGCTATTATTATGATATATTTTAATATATAAATCAAGATACTTAAGGAGACACTGAGTTATAAAGACCTCAGCACATAGCTTTGAACTTGAATTTAATGGCATCTAAATAGTATTAATTCTTGGAAGATAACAGAATTTGGGGTCTAATCCATCTACAGTCTTTTAAATGCATTTAAGTTGCAGCTAATGGTATTCTTGTAAGGTTGCCTGGCCAAACATTCTGCAGAATATTCCTTTTCTGCTGTGTCTTGTTCATTGCCTGCTATAATTTGCCACTGTCAGAACCTCTGGCCCAAATGCTTTTCAACACAGCCAATACCTATTAAGTTGCAGGTTTAATAACACCAGTTTTTTTTTAAGTTCTGTAATTACCAGTCTTCCCTAGAATAAGCATTACTCCACTAGTGCTGTCAGTTCTTAGGGGTTGTCTCCCAAAAGCCCCAAACCAGTTATCTTTAGTAATAGTTAGCCTCAAACTAGCCAACATTGGTCAAGTACCACAAATAATTACTTACAGTTTATGGTTTGATTACCTCAGCCTTCATTTGTCATTTGACTACTGACTTACTCTGAGTAAGTCATTCAACCAGTCAGTGCTTTGGGGCAACTGGAAAACTGGGTTAGGCCACTTAATGGCCTCTTTGACTATATGCTTTTTGACTATCTATGAATAAATTCAACAGAAATGTGATAGTAAGGCTTATTGAAAACATAAATAACCAAGTAAAATATATATATTTTAACAATCATAACTTCATTCAACCATAACAAGTAACAGAAATAAATTTACAACATAAACAAAGTCGAATGACCATGCAGTAGAAGAACTCAGTATAATCATGCCACACATTAAACATTAATGGAGTGAAACACTTATATCAGATCTTTTGTGAGTAACAGTACAGGAAAACAGTCTAACAGTTCTTGATTCCTTATGGCAGAACCAGTGCTTGAGTTCATAAACTGCTAAACAATTTTCAGCACCTACTGGTACTTGTTTTTCCACAACCCTAAAACTACATCTAGGAAAATGAATGTAATAATTCTTAACCACAAACATTCTACATTGCTTTAGGGAAAATTTTTGCATCCAGGAAGAAAGATGACTTCTTTCTTCTTGGATGCAAAACCCTTGGTAATGAGATGTGCCACAAACAAGGACTTTCTGACCACACTCGCAATGTGGTGGTCGAAGGAGAGGTTGCTGCCAGCCTGCATCCCCAGATCTCTTATAACGTCTTCAGTGTGCAGTGGGCTCCCATCGATGTGGTAATTAGTGGGAACTGAGTTTTTCCCAAAGGGGATGACAACGCATTTTTGGCATTAAGCTTAAGGCCATGGTTTTGACACCAGTCATTGGTCGCAGTGAGGTCTTTCTGTAGGATGTCTACATCATTTGGGGAGTTAATAATGGCTCCCAGCTTGCAGTCATCTGTGAACTTAGTCAGCCAGAGTTCCTCTGTGTTGGCCTGGACTTCTGAGAAGTAGATGCCAAACAGGAGAGGACCCAGGATTGTTCCCTTTGAGATTCCACTTGTGACTGGTTGTCAGTCTGACTTATAGTGGTGAGAACAGAGTCCCATATTCTTTCCCATACCACAAGTTCATTAAATGAGGGTCAATATCTTTCAGTACCGTCCACATTTTCTTCTCCCACTCACCTGGGTCCCATACATTATTCTTGTCCTGCAGACCTGTGAGTTTATCTGTGCAATGTATGACTTCCAATTCAGGTGAGGATCTAAATATGTCTGGGAGTAGACCTGGCACTCCAAAAGATAGACACTTGTACTGCCCTTGAATTGGAGAAGATGTCTGGCAACCCCAACCCAAGTTTCCTAGTGGATATGAACAGTCACCTGCTGTTTCCTTAAATGTCCAAGATGTAGGCCATTCCATTGAAAAGATGGTATTTGTGTTTGTAGTTTATCTGGATAGGATGAAAATGTTACCTGCAGAAGTTGCCTAGATAGAAATGTATCCTTAGACAGACAGCCCATTTTCACCACAACAATTTTAGAAAGAAATGGAAGTTTGAAGTCTAACCACCTCCTTACCGAGATTCACATTCCTCCCATATGATGGGCCATATTTAACTCTGCTAGTTGGCAAAAAGCATACTGCATATAGCTACCATTATATTTCAGAGAACATGTAATATGAAGGGGATGTCATGGTCCAGTTTTCCATCTGTATCCTTCCATTCTCATTTAAAAGGAATATAACTATCTTTCTTATGTTTAATCTTAACACCAGAATATTATGAAATTGCTGCCAGAGATTCAGAATTTGGGGATAGTGCAGATTTGGTTATACAACCATACAACCCAACCACCTGCAAACCAAGATGATGTGAGATACTCCACCATGACATAGTCTGTTTCAAAAAGTGGTTACGTATTTTATGGCTAAGAAGAATTGGATGGCTGACAGAGGCATCATTGCCTTGCATCTCTTTGTATCAGGAAAAGTTCAGACACATTACCTCATGTGACCAGCTGGGTCATGGCTTCTTGGTACAATAACCTGCAATGGTCTAGGAATCTTCTTCTTATTCCATAAGCCTTTAGCAATTCAAGTAAAAAAGCACCAATTCAGTGAATCAAGAGCTGTCTGGAATTCCAAGGTAAGGGCAGCAATGATGTCTTCCTTAAAATCTGCCTTTGCCAGATCTCCACTTCCCCTTTGTGCTCCCCATATAAGATAGCACTATACTGAGTCATACGTAGCTGTGACCTGAAAGGGCATATACTTCAGGCTCAATGGCTATAAAAACTGTTAGTATACAGGAACCAATTAAAGCATAGTTCAAGTGGGATACTGTGCCTGTCTGGTGCGCAATGAAAATGAATTCTTTTTCCCAGAGTGTAGGGTCTTCCAAGTGCCTACCAGATGCAAATCTTTCAGAATGTTCTGAAAACATTTGGAAGTCTTAGACATGTGAAATCATCTTTTTGAGATTAAATCCACTTTAGGATTAAGTGGTAAATTAAAATCCCTCCTAATGATTACCGGGTATCAGACCCCCTGCATCTAACAGAACATTTCTAAACTGCCTCAAAATTGTGGATTGCCCTCACTGGGACTATAAAAACAGCACAGGATGAACAGTCCCAGCTCAGTTATAACTCTTACAATAATCCATTTTATCACAGGTCCTTTACTAGTGGATATTAATGACCAGTTAAGTCTTTTATGTACAAAAAATTGAAACTCCCTTCTTTGCCAGTGCCATACAGTTACAGCTAACCCAGTCTCTCCATTTACTTTCTTTATGCCCACATTACCTTCGGTTTTGAGTTTCGCTTCCTATGTAGATACAAGATAAACCCATAGTTCTTCCCACAAATTTACACAAACCTGCTGCTTAATCAAGGTAGATATGCATGTCACATTCCCAGAAATCCCAATAATACAACAATTCCAGTTTCTGGCTGGCTCAGGATCCCTTCTAATATCGAGATAGTTTTGATGGAAGCAATTAATATTGGCTGTCATGTTACATCTGCTTATACATCCTCCCTACCACCAAAGCAGAACATATCTCAAACTTTATTCCACTAAGTTAAGTAAGAAAAAAAGCGACTGTTCATAAACCCTGTCTAGGAGCAGGGACAGCCTTCCTGGGTCTGTAACAGCCACTCACACTCATTTTAACTCATTCTCCTGCAGTACAGCTCTTTTGAATGTGTACCTTTAACTTCTGGTGGGTGTGACATTACCTTTTAAAAAATGAAGTTATCACCTTACAGTATACTCATTGACAGAGATCAAATATTAATACAGTTGAGTTTGCCATCATGTATGCTTCAAGACAAGATATTTTCTGATACCTTGTTTGTAGCCTGCTTTTGGAATTATTAATGCAAATATGAACAGGCAATATTTGATGCCTAAAGGAGGTAACTGCAGAAACACCTGGAGGCACACTCAGCTGTAATTAGTTAAAGACCCATACATACCTAGCTAAGAAAACCATGCCCCGTTAAGTCCCAATGCAATGGAAAAAAAAAAGATATGTACATCCATATCCTAAACCTGACATCTATAAGGTAGTGTATGTGACAACAAATGCAATAAACATAATACGAGTGATCAGCAGAATTTTTTTCTGTGCTTTAAATGTATGACAGCTCACTCCATTACATACATAACATTATAACATCTAAGCAGCCTTGACAGCAAACATTGTTATCACAGTCTGTTTCATATTATTCCTCAGATAGGGTATTGTCCCCATAAGAACCACCACCCCTTTAAGAATAAATACAAATGCAGGGAGGAACTGGTTCATCTATCTACTGAATACCCAACCATAACTTTCTTGTTGAAGATGTCTCATTTGTTAGTTTCACAACCACATGGAGGGCTGTATATCTGTCCTAAGATTTCTCTATCTGGTCCAGTTCCGACTGGGCTAGTGTCAGCAGTAGCAAATGCATGTGTCAGTACTTTTCTAGTTCCACCAGAGGTACTTTCCTATTACATTTGTGAACTGGAATGACAAGAAGGGCTTTTTTCGCAACACATTTATTCCCAGCGGTTGTCATCACTGACATCCCTGGAGGGGCTGCCTGATGTTTCTTTCCTGGTACGGACTTTCCTGGAGAGTTAGGCTTGGCTCAAGATGCCCATGTAGACAGCTAGACAAGAATTGTAAGAAGCAGGCTTTGACATGTACAAATGATAACGGCTCACATGGGTAATATTTAGAAAAGGATGAGCTAATTAGGGAAATATTTAAGTAATAATTCAACAGGGCTATTTATAAACAACAGGAATGGACAGAAGTCTCCACATGGAACTGAGAAAATAATGTTAAGGGATATATACTTGATGAACAAAGAGAGAAGTTAAATTCAGAGGTGACGATGGATAAGAAAAGGAAAGCAATACAAAACATGAAGCACAAGAAAGCTGGTGTGTCAGATAGATTCCACCTAAAATTCTACAAATGGAAAGAAGAGATGTGGAAGGTCCTACAGGAGGATTACAAGAGCATACAGGAATTGGACAAAGCATGTAAAAGTTTGATGAGGGCCAGGATAACTATGATACCTAAAGGGGGAGGAGAATGGAGGAAGATGGTTTGATGAATGTAGATATTAATATCTTGGCAAAAATATTGGTAGGACATCTGGATGTTGTATTGCTAGTAATTGCCAATAATAGTACAAGAAGGGTGAAATTACTTCCTGTAGGATAGAATACAGAAACAAAATACACTGTAGGGACCTGCTGGAATTTATGCACAGGGAAGAAAAAAAGCAGGACTGGAAAAGTGGGATAGTGCACTTTGATCCAAAAAAGCTTCTGATATGATGAGGTGGGAAATTCTGTGGAATACCCTTTAGCAAAGGCAGATGGAGCAAAGTTCATTCATTGGATATAAGCCATATACCAAGAACCACTAGATGAAATGTTCATAAGTAGAGGTATATCGTAGGAGACAAGGACAGATATGTGGACAAGACAGGAGTGCTGTCTATTCCCAGGCATGTTCAGGCTTATGATTGATGACCTACAATGGAAACCAGACACAATTCTGCAATGCTGGAATATAAGGAGGGGATAACGTCTCAGTCTGTGTTATATGCAGATGACTGAATGTTAATGTCAGAGGACGTGGCTGCAGTGATGTGAGCTCTAGGGTGAAATTACAAAATTTAGTAACATGGCAAGGCACACAAGTAACAACAAAAAGAATGTGTTAATGAGATTTTAATAGGGGGAATGGGGGGAGTGAGACAAAAGATTCAGAATTTCCCAAGTGCATAGGACTCTCTGTTGAGATTATGGTGAGAAAGGCAGTAGAATAAAAACTTGGAGAAAGTTGGCAAAAAGGTAAAGTATACTCTCCAGATAAAAAGGTAAAGACTTATGCATTGCTTGGGAGAACTAATGCAGCAAGGATGATGATAACATCAATAATTCTACACCTACTCCGCAACATACAAATAGCCCCCCCCCCCCCCCCCATTCAGGGACAGAAGGCTACAGCAAATCTAAAAAGATGTAGAGGACTTGGTCAATAAAGACAAGGGGAAGTGAGTGAGCAAGGCAAAAATGAAACTAAATAGGAAAAGGGGAGCTGGGGGCTCCAACATATCCTAACTAATGGCACAAGGACCTTTACAGGCCTAGCCAATAATAACCAGGATATGGCAATATTATATCTTAATTCCTCAGACATGAGATGGGGTAGTATCAGGGTAGTGACTCTTTGTGTGTTGGTGCCCTGAGCGATTTTGCAGACTGTCCCTGTCCACAAGGGAAATGGGCAGTAGCCTCAGGTGTGAATTTAAGGTCCCCTATCCAATTTATCTAAATTCTTTTTGAAGAGAGTGAGAGATGTGCTTTGTTTTATGAAGACTGGAAGTTTATTCTATAAATGAGGTAGCCTTTGGGATACAAATCTGTCTCTCCAACAGGTGCTGTTAGAATCACATGTAAGGTTCAGTTCCATGGAACTTGTAACCCTTGTACAATTTTTCTTGCAAATGTGTAACATTTTCATCAGGGCTGGATCAGAGATTGCCGTGTAGGTCAGGCATAAGGCCTCTTTCAATAAATGATATGAGATGAAGTAAAGGAATAGGGCCATTAGTCGGTCTGCATAAGACATGTGTCTTATGCTTTGTATTTTTTTTAGTGAGAATCCTCTAGGACTACTCCAGTTGGTGTAAGTGCCTGGTTAGGTACATGCAGAAGGGGGTATTGTATTCAATTACGGGCTTAATGATGGTCGAGTACAATGACACTATGACTTCCTTTGATCTTGATGCCATGCCTTTATTTATAATTTGAGTCATACAGAAGGATTTCCTCACTACTGTAACTACCTGGTGGTCAAAATTTAGGTTACTAGCTATCAGTCTTTCTAGGTCCCTCATCACTGGGTCTAGTTTTAAGGGTGTGCTATCAATATTATGATTTGCAGAGATATCTGATTTACTGAAGGGTATGATTATGCATTTTTTAGCATTTAGTCTTAGACCATGGTTTTTGCACCAGTCATTTGTCATTTTTAGGAATGTTTATAGGATGTCAACATAATTGGGGATTCAGTGATTGCTTCCAGCTTACAGTCCTCAGCAAACTTGGTGATCCAGAGGCCCCCGACATTCACCTTCACTTTGGAGAAGTATATACCAAACAGGAGGGGTCCCAACACTGAGCACTGCGGGACACCACTAGTAACAGGTGTTCTATTGGAAGTGGAGTTATCTATTCAGACAAAATGTGCCCAGTTAGTGAGTCAGATGGCTATCCATCTGAAGATGTACATGTTTATGTCTAATTCAGTTATTTTATCTATGATCCCCAAGTGGAGCACTGTGTTGAAAGATTTGGTCAGGTCTTGATAAGTGGTGTGTACCATTTTACCATCATCCATGGCCTTGGTGACTTTCTCGAAGAAGTTCACAAGATTCAGCAGTCAAGACCTCCCTTTGACAAAAGCAAACTGGGTTGAGTCCAGTTTTTGGAGAGTTCCTATGTCATTATTCCTTAACAGTAGCACTATGTAGACTGTGTCTGTCTGGGAGTTAATAGTCTGTTTGTTTTCCTACAGTAATGCAGCCACTCACACCCAGCCAAATTCATGCACCCTTCCCAGTCCTCGGCACAAAACTAAAAAAAAAATAATAATAAAAGTCTTCAGATTACTGTAGGTAGCTTATTGGATCCTATAGCAATTCAGCCAATCCATAGCCCCAGCTACTTATTCAAGTAAAGAGTAAAAAAGAAAATGTTGGGGGCACTTGTCCCCCTCAATCCACCCTTTCTACACTGCTGTCTGTAAGTGCATTCCAAAAACACTTTTTACTACATTTCTGCAGGGGGGTTTGATACAGTGGGGTTAGGAAATTAACTTTTTCCCACGGCAGTGCAATCTTGGAGTTGGTATATTTAATTTACGGAGGGTGTGGTGGGGTGCGTAGTAAAAAGTGCGTTTGGTTGTTTGGTGTCATTATATGTGGAGGGGATGTCATTTTCTTGTGATTTGTAGTGTTAGATGTTATGAAATTTGATGTTATGGGTTTTAGATGTTTTGGGTTTTAGATATTCTGGTCTCAATGCTATGAAATCAGATGTTATGGGTTTTAGATGTTTCAAAGTAGACTCATATATATATATATATATATATATATATATATATATATATATATATATATATATATATATATATATATATATATATATATATATATATATATATATATATATATATATATATATATATATATATATATATATATATATATATATATATATATATATATATATATATATATATATGGGTCTATGTTGTTTGGTCGAAACTAACTTCACTAAGCACAATTGACTGAAAGCTCACTTCACTGAAAACTCATTTGGTCGAAACTCATTTCGTTGAAAGTAATATATGGCCTTTTCCCCACTATAGTGCAATCCTGGAGTTAGAATATAAAGTAAGGGCAGTGTGGGGGGCATAGCCCCTTACATAGTTTGAGTTTATATTGTCTTGTGGAAAGAGTTGCTCATTGTACTTGTCGATATACATATCTATAGTTTAAAACATTTAAAATAGGTGGGGGGCTACAACCCCCCCCCCCTCTTACTTTATAATCGAACTCCAGGATCGCTCTACAGTGGGAAAAAGGTCATATATAGCTTTCAATGAATATCTATATCTATATTTATATATATATAGCTATCTATCACATGAAAGTGTAACTGGTTTGTGAACACCACAGTCTCTGAGAGTTGGTGGACTGGCAATTTTGTGTTTCAGGACATGAAATGCTCTTTGGTGTTGCTCTAACCGAGACCATGATACATCTTTATGTGTCAACTCTCTGAATGGTGCTGATATTTGACTCAAATCTGGAAAGAACTTGCCTAGATTGTTAACCATGCCAAGAAAACATTGCAGGGCTTGAACATTATGTAGAGCTGGCATCTCAAGAATGGCTGTTTGTTTTGAAGGATCTGGTCATAAGCCTGAATTGGTAAATAAATGACCAACGTAAGTAACTTCTTGTGGCCTGAATTTGCATTTTTGTGGATTGAGCTTAAGATTGACTTGATGTGCCTGCTTCAGAACATTTCTGAGGTTTCTGTCATGATCAGCTTCATCATGACCTCCTACTTGTGTGTCATCAACTATAATAGCACAAGGATACCCAGAAAAAAGTTGCTCCATTGCACATTGAAAAACTTCACTTCCAGAATATATCCCAAATGTCATTCTCAAAAATCTGTATCTGACAAATGGAGTACTGGACATAGTGAGCAATGTTGATTTCTTGTCAAACTGAATTTGCCAAAATGAACTCTTTGCATCTAAGACAGAAAAAACAGTGGCATTTGGCATCAAGGCTGCGACTTTTTTGATTGTGCACATTGGATGATGAGGGCTTTTTAGTGCGTTGTTCAAATCTTGTGGATCAATACATATTCTGATGTCATCTGAGCTTTTCTTATGAGCTACCATTATGGAAGATACCCATTCAGTAGGTTCTTCAACTGGACAAAACACACCTTGTCGCACCATTTTTATCTACCTCAGCTTTGACCCTGTCATGCATGTCTATTGGAACTTTTCATGCTGGCCTGATAACTGGATTGACATATGGGTCTAACTTCATGCAGTACACAAATGGAAGTATCCTTAATTTGTCTTTGAAAAGATCAGCATAGGTTGAAAAAATGTACTGGACAAAATTAGAGTAGTGGTCTTTCATGCTAGCTTGGTGGACTTCAGTCCCATTTTCAAACTGTCTCTGAGCCTTAATAATGACTGGACATGACTCGACCTCACAAAATAACAAGTCATAGCATCTTTTAGCAGCATAACATGAAAGCGCTACTGAGCCTTCAGTTTGAATTTCTTCACCACCAAAAGCAACAAGCTTCGCAAGCCTTGCCAAATCAAGCCTTCCACCATGACACCCTCTAACAAATGTTTCTGTTGACATAACATTGCACTTAGAACCTATGTCAACTTTGAGCTCTATGGGTTTTCCATTTATCCGAACAGTACAAAATACTTCATTCTTTGCCCTTAAATCTACTGCATTGACTGTTTCATGAAGCACTGACAGGCCATCAACATAAAGAGTAGAGTTGCTGCTCTCTTGTTTCTTAAAATGTTCCCTCCTAATAAAACAATGTGGGCATTTTGATTTACAAAACCTTTTAAAATTAGTCCATTTATTGCATTTGTGGCATTGCTGACCAAAAACTAATATTTTTTCCCTTTTAGATTCATGATCTCCACCACAGTTTCAACAGTTGTCAATGAAACTGGGTGGGGGCCCATGCTTTGAGTTTGCTGACTCGACTCACTGTTATGCTTCACTGAGGCTGTGCAAACTCTGGAATTTGCTGGAAAGCTCTAGGGTTGACTAGTGAGTGCTGCAGGGGTTACAGTTGCTACCATGTGCTTGGGCCTGATTCTTTTAGCTACACACTGCATACTATCAACATGAGCTTTATCATTGTACTTTCTAGAGTTATTTCCATTTGTAAGCATATCTGTGTGCTTTTCTGTGAGCAAGTATATCTGACCAAACTCAATGGCCTTATTCAAAGTTAAATTACTGTCATAAAACAAAATCTTTCTCACAGCATCATCTTTTATCAACTCATCCCTTAAATCACCAAATCTGCACATTTTAGCCTTATTTCTCAAATCGGTTATATATGCTGCAAACGTTTCAGCAGGCTTTTGATCCCCTTGTATAAAATAAGTCCCTTTCTATTGTAACATTTGTCTGAGGGTTACACATTTCTCTAAATTTACGTTTTAATCACTCAAGGTCCTCCCTTGACTTAGTCTGTACAACAATATGATTTTTTTCCTCATATCCTGTATATATAGCAGGTGCAGACAGAAATGAATGTTCCCTTTCTTTGGCTTCTGACCCAGCTCAATTAAGTATAATAAATGCCTTTATATGGTCATCTTTATCAGAAAATGCAGCCTGTATGAAAATGTCATACTCTCACTCAAGCACTCTCCAGTTCGCAGCAGTATTACTGTCAAACACAAGTGCACTAAGTTTTCGAAATCCATCTTCCATACCCACAAAGTATGTACAAACACACCGAAAATATGGCACTTGTAATTATTTACACATTTTTTTTGAACTTATAATAACATTAAAATGCACAATAAACTCTTCAAAATACTGTATTTTGAGAAATATGTTCTGTAATGGCTATATTCTGCAAAATAACTTTGTTTTAATACTACACAAACATGCAAACACTTTATGCACTTCTGAGATCTTGGATATCTTTGATTAATATGAAAAATATGTGCTTGGTGAAAATGCGGTAATTTCCCCTTATTTTATTCATTTCACCTTATTTTATTCATTTTATGAAATACGGACTTAATTTCAAACATTTTCCATAGTAATCCAAATATTTTATCAATATTGGGCATAATGGTTTAGGCAAATATCATTTAGAGGGTTCTGTATGCCTAGTTTCATATTTTGCGAGTAAGAAATAGTGCTGAGCAAGTTTAAACATCTGAAATTTGTTTCTGACCTGTTTTGAGAAGTATGTGTATTGTAGGGATGATTCACTGCTTTATATTCCTCCAGTTTCAATTGATTGCCTCTTGATCTTGAACTGAAGAGTTTGGATTCCAACCTGGCTTCAAGTCTTTAGACATGCCGCTTCTGACACCATGTCCTTTTAGACATGCCACTTCTGACACCATGTCACTCACACCTCTCTAATATAGATGACAAGCAGGCTGGGTATTTCATTTAAATGCTTTAATACATAAAAACATATCAGGATGGATTGCAGCATTATAAAATATAAATAAATTGGTTGACAGACAGACCTTACATACATACATTCTTATATTTCAACAGCTTACTACAAAATGGCAGCCAGACTTGCATGTGCTCAGTTTTTATACATTTGTGCAAGTCCGATAGCTTCTTAAAGGTACATGCACACATATTGATCTACAGTGACCTTCTTCAATATGATGGAACCAAACATACTGATGCATTGAAGATTAACCTCTTCTTATAGCAACAATGTCCTAAAAGTTTCTGATTTTTTATCGCAATACTGGTATACTTTATCCAAATATTCCTTTTCTCATAAATTAGGTTTCAGATATTTGGAAGCTCAGTTTTTGGAAAGACAAAACTAT